>NW_006201797.1:1248584-1252274 GCF_000334495.1 Tupaia belangeri chinensis | reverse complement strand
CATCGCCCCCTGGGGGGTGATTTCTCGCTTTCTGTCTCTCTGTCTGTCTCTGTCTGTCTGGCGAGCGCACGTGCCCTATAGCAAAAACCTCTCAAAAAAAAAAAAAAAAAGAAAGAAAGAAAATACACAAACTCAAGAAAAATACATCCTGAGTGCTTTTAAGGAATAAGAGAAATGAAGATTGTCTACTGATAATTCAGCCTCCAGCCCCCACTCTCAAGTGGTAGGGCACCCCCTGTATCCTTCTCTCTGTGTCTCCCTATCTCCCTCGGCCTTCTCTTTTTTTTTTTTGTAATTTCTCTTCTTTTTTTAATTTTTTAAAGGTAAAGTATTCTCTTAGCTTTCAGATCCTCCATTATTCTGCTAGTAATTCCCTTTCCCCCTTCCCATTTAGGAGAGGCAAGGGGCATGCCTTCAGAAGAAGACTCCTCCATTACAGCTAAGAACTAGTGCTTTCCTATGGTGCATGAGCATGCTGCACAGTTTTCATTTTTTTTTTCTTTTTAAAAGTAAATAATTTTCCCTCTTTTTTTCTCTTTCTCTGTTTTCTTTTCCTTTTTCTTTTACCTCATCACTTTGCTTCTCAGTCGCCATGCACTGAATGTCTAGACAGATCTAAGGAAATCATAACCAAACATCCCAATACTAGTAGGGTCAACATATTCCTCAATACCCATTGAATATGCTGCATAAAGGGACAAAAATTGAATGGCAAA
This sequence comes from Tupaia belangeri chinensis, assembly GCF_000334495.1. Lineage (NCBI taxonomy): Eukaryota > Metazoa > Chordata > Mammalia > Scandentia > Tupaiidae > Tupaia > Tupaia belangeri. The sequence goes on along the minus strand of NW_006201797.1, from coordinate 1,251,558 downwards.
GAGATGACAGATCATCTTCTACATGCTCCTGCTCAGTTTGAACTTCTAGAAATTAGAAAGAAATGTATAACCCTTCAAATAACTAGAAATCACTGAAAAGGCACAAGAAATTTGAGAAACAAAGATAATACCTTCCCCCAAGAGAAAAGAATAACTCCTCTTCATCCACAGATGGTACAGTGGAACTCATGGAAATGTCTGATAAAGAATTTAGAATGTTAATACTGGTAAAGTTAACCCATATGTAAGAGAAGAGAGACAATGAAATCCAGAAGAGGCAGGAGTATAGAGTCAAGGAGTTCCAGGAGGTGAGGAAGTTCTTGCACGATCTGAAGGAGGAAACACAGATCATAAAAGAAAATCAAATGGAACTGTTAAAGATGAAGGCTGTAAGATAGGAAGTCAAAACTTCCCTTGAAAGTATCAAAAGCAGACTAGATCATACAGAAGATTGAATCTCAGATGTAGAAGACAGAATCACTGGCCAAGAAAAATCCACCACAAAGACTGAGAAAATAGTCCAAAAAAAATGAAAATAATATATGAGAAATACTAGATATCATTAAATGTCCAAACATCCAGATAATCAGTATCCCAGAAACTGAAGAAACTCATAAGGGTATTGACCATCTATTCTATGAAATCCTGGAAGAAAACTTTCCAAACCTAGAGAGGCACTCAAAGACCCAGACCCAAGAAATACAAAGGACCACAATATCAACCAAGAATACTAAACCTGGCAAGATTATCCTTCATATGGGAAGAGAAAAGAACATTCTCAGATAAACAAAACCTGGAAGAATTTACCAACACCAGACCAGTTCTCTAAGAAGTTCTGAAGGGAGTGTTATATCAGAAAAACTAAAGTCAGAAACACAGAAATAACAGTTTAAAAACATTTAAGAAAAGGGCAAACTTAATGGTAGAAACACGTCTGGAGTTGAATATTTTCTTCCAGAATTTGACAAAAAGCTCAGACCACAACAGAAGTTAGATTAAGTACATGAGACTGAGCTGATCAAATTGAATTTTATGACTTTTCACTAAAATAATACCGATCTTTTTCTACACTTTGTACTCCAGAGATAAGGATTTTTGTCTCTTGAATTGTCAACAAATCCATGTAACTACTATTTGAACAGAATCCTAACCTGTTTCCTGGCTTTAAGTCTTAAGCAAAGTTCTCTTAATACTATTTTATTTTGATTTATTAAAGATGAAACTGCCTTTCTTGAAATTAAAAATATATTTTAAAATACCTATTTAATGCCCATAGTAAGTTATATAACCTCAGCTAAGTGCAATTTTACAGTATATTCATTCTACTCACAGTTTCATGCCTAAAGTCAAACATTTGTTCACAGATATTTATACATCAGCTGAACTTGCTATTGAAAGTAGTTAGATCAATTAAGATATTTTGTTAACCAATAAAATTTGGGGGAAAAAAAGAATGTAAACCAACTGAAGATACCAGCGATAGTGTGGGAAAAGGGTGAGAAAAGGCAGAGGGTGAAAAATGGGGAGAAATACATATACATATATGTGTGTATATACATATATATGTATATATGTATATATGTATGAAATGGAAAATTATTTGTGGATAACATGTATTAATAAGTGAATAAGCCACTATACAGTGTATTCTGGATGAGAAATTGCATTTTGTATGCTGTGATGATGTTCAGTGAATGAATGTAAAATGAATAAATGTATAAAAATTGAAAAAATTTTAAAGAAAAATACATTCTAATTGAAGGATGCTGCTAAATGTCTCATTTTAGGAAAAATGGGGATGGGCTGAATTACTGAAACATTGTATTAGGTCATCAGGAAAGTATTTTCCTATTTTTCTATACAAAAAATACATCATGAATTTTCCTGATAACCCAATATAACAGACCACATGCCACATACAGAAAATAGATCATTTATTTATTTTTTTTATTTATTTTTTTTATTCTATTCAGTTAATAAATGCATGTGTTTCTTTTTTTTTTTATTTTTTTTATTACATTGGATTACATATAACTTTACATTGACTTCCATTGCTTTTTCAAAAGGGAATGCCATGCATGTCAGTCAATACAGAGGCATCGATCTCCCCGCTTTATCATTCAAAGTCTTTTCCATGCATTTCCCAATAATTATTATTATTATAATTTTTTAAAACAGTCAATCACTATTTCTCATTTTGCTTGTTAAAAGACTTCACCCATCATGAAATACTTCCCAGACCAGTCCAGTTGAGAATACTATACACATCATCTTCAACAGATAATAAACCATATCTGTTTCTCACTAACATCCCCTCTATTGTTCACTTGCTATCTTTCTCTATCCTCTTCTCTTTTTTTTTTTATAGTTTATTTTTTATTATAATACTGTGCATTGGCTCAATCAAGCACGTCAACATATATGTTCTCAGCAAATAATTTCCCAATTCTTGTGTCCTGCATACCTTGCCTTTTGTTTTACCATCCTAGATTCCCCATCCCCCTCCCTCTGTTATGACCCATCCTCCTCCCACATTGTCCCTGTCATCCCCGATTGCCCTCTGTGCCTCCCCCCTCCCCAAATGATCTGTCAGTGATCTTAATTAGTCTAAGTCTCTCCAATAGTTATCACAGCTGACACATGCCTATACATGAACTCAAGTCTGACTTTAGGCCTAAACCCCATTGGGTAAAAAGAGCATACTATAAAGTAGAACCCAACTGGGCCCATACCGCTCACTGCAGCCATCAAATATCCATTTTTTTTTAAAATGGGACGAATAGTTTTACCGTTTTTTTTTGTTTGTTTGTTTTTTGTTTTCGTTTTTTTTTTTCCCCTAACATTCATTCCCTGAGCATCATCACAGCGTACTAAATGTAATCTCCCATCTAGAATAAACTGCACAGTGACCCAATCAAGCATGTTATCATCAATAATATTCCACTTCTACTTTCTTGCTTATGCACATATATAT
>NW_006201797.1:1237043-1248029 GCF_000334495.1 Tupaia belangeri chinensis | reverse complement strand
AGCCCCCCAGGCCGCGTGGCGTGCCCCCCGGAGTGGGGGGGGCGCCGGCCAGGCCCTTCCGGCGCACGGCTAATAGATCATTTATTAAACCTTGACACAGATTATAAACTTTAAGAGCAAAAGTAACAAAGGTGATGTAGATCAATAAACAATATCTCATTTGGTCAATTTCTATGGAAAAATTCTGGACTTTTCTTCCAAAATATGTTTCATTCTACAAAAAGTATAAAATGTATAAAATATAAAAGTAATTGGTGGACACGAATTCAAGTGAAAGGCCTTGCTGGACATTGGGCTGCCTGTGGCTACAGGGCTTAATGGCTGGGACTTGTGGCTAATCTCCTCCCCCACTAGCCTTTGGACTCTCAGGTTTGTTTCTTGAAACTTTGAGGCAGAATTCGACCCCTCCCCACCCCATTTGAATACCTGTTCAAGTGAGTACCTTGCCAGATGTAGGGCTGCCTGCAGTTGCAGGGCTTAATAGCTGGACCCATGGTTCATCCCTCTACCATTCACCTTTGAACTCTCAGGACTTCAGTGTTTTAGATAGCCTCAGTGTGCAATGCACACTGCATGATCTCTACTTTGTTAGAGAGTTGAAGGTCAGCAGCTCAGTTTCGGATGCACCTGTTCTTTAGAAACAGGGAGGACTTTGGGTCACCCAAGACCAGTAACAACAGTGCAGGGTGATAGTGAGCAACAGGAAGGCAAAACACAAGAAACATTACCAATTTACAAAAAAAAAAAAAAAAAAAAGAAAGAAAGAAAAGAAAATGAGCTCCAGGACATGAGGAAGTCCTTTCACATTTTTAAAGAAGAAATGGACAAATAGACACCATAAAAAATAATCAAATAGAATTGGTAGAGATGAAGAATTGGATACAAGGAATTAAAACCTCCCTCAAAAGTATTAAAAGTATATTAGATATCACAGAAGATTAAATCTTAAATATAGAAGACAAAACTCTGACCTAAAAATGTATCAAAAAGACTGAGAAAACAACCAAGAAAAAAAGAGGATAATATACAAGAAATACTAGATACCATCAAGCACACAAACATCCAAATAATTGGTATTCCAGAAGAGAAAGAAAATAATAAGGGCATTGATAATTTATTCCATAAAATCTTGGGAAAAAAATCTTGCCAAACTTAGAGAGGCATTCAAATATCCAGGTCCAAGGAATGAATATCCCTAAGAGAATCAACCAAAGAAGATCTTCTCCAAGGGATGTCATAGCCAGATTGACCAAAACCACAAAGACAAGATACTAAAATTGTCAAGAGGGAACCATCAAGTTACTTACAAAGGCTATCACATCAGGCTAACATTGGACCGCTCGTCAGAAACTATGCAGGCAAAGAAAGAATGGGGAAATATAATCAAATTGTTAAATGAAAAACAATTTCAACCAAAAATACTATACCCATAAAGATTATCCTTCATATGGGAAAAAAAAGATAAAACATTCTTGGATAAATGAAACCTGAAAGACTTTGCCAACCTCCAGACTAGCTCTTCAAGAGGATCTGAAAGGAGTGCTATACCAGGAAAACTAAAGAGTCAAATGGATGGCTCTAAGTGAACAACAACAACAACAACAACAAAGCAACCAATAAAATGGCCCACTTAATGATAGGAACATGCTCATAAATATCAATAATAACATTGAATGTTAATGGATTAAGTTTTTCAATTAAGAGAAACAGACTGGCTGAATGGATGAAAAAAAAACAAAACAAAACAAAAAAAACAGAAACCCTCTATTGGTTGCCTACCAGAAACACATTTTATGGATAAAGAAGTACATAGATAGTAAAGGGCTGGAAAGAGATATTTTATCCAAACAGAAATCAAAAAAAAAAGGGCTGGAGTTGTGATACTGATTTCAGACAAAACAGATTTCAAGACAAAGACTATAAGAAGAGACAAAGAAGGGCATTATATAGGAGTAAATGGACTAATTCATTAAGAAAATATAACGCTTATAAATATCTATGCACCCAACTCAGGAGCACCTAAATATGTGAAAGAAAGGCTGCTGGAGCTAAAAGGAGAAATAGGGTGCAACACTATAATTATTGGGTATCTCAATATCCTATTATCTCCTTTAGACCCATCTTCTAGATAAAAAATAAGCAGAGAGATACAGGACCTAAATGATACTATAAATCAAATGGGCTTGACAGACATCTATAGAACTTTCCACTTTAAGACCAACAAATACACATTTTTCTCACCCTGGCATGGAACCTTTTCAAAGATTGATCATATGATAGGACAGAAATCAAGCCTTTATAAATTCAAAGGCATACAAACTATATCCAGCATCTTCTCTGAACATGATGGAATTAAACTCGATATTAATTACAAGATACATCCTTGAAGGACCAGCAGTTAGAGTAATGGCTATGTCTCTGGGCTCCGATGTAGTCTACCATGGTTCGCAGACCCAGCAGCTTAAACTCACATAGGCACATGTGCATGCATGCCCAAGATCCCGAGAGGAGAATGGAGGAGAAGGGATTATGGCGTGGCCACCCCCCTGGGGGGTGATTTCTCGCTTTCTGTCTCTCTGTCTCTTTCTGTCTTTCTGGCGAGCACACACACCCTACAGCAAAAACCTCTCCAAAAAAAAAAAAAAGAAAGACAGACAGACAGACAAAAAGAAACATCCTTGAAAATACACAAACAAATGGAAACTAAATAACCTAGTTCCGAATGACTTAACTACTGAAGAAATTAAGTCTAAAATCAAAAAAGTTATGGAAACAAATGATAATGAGCACACAAGTTTCCATAATCTATGGGACACAGCAAAAGCAGTCATAAGAGGGAAATTCATAGCAACTAATGCACATAATAGAAAAAATGGAAAGGCAGGAAATAGACAAGCTAACATCATGCCTCTGGAAATGGGAAAAACAAAAAAAAATCAAGTGAAAAGAAATCATAAAGATTCGAGCAGAAATAAATGAAATAGAAAATAATCAAACTATACAGAAAATAAACAAAAGCAAAAGCTGGTTCTTTGAAAAGATTAACAAGATCTGTACACCATTAGCTAGACTGATAAAGAAGAAAGAAATAAACCAGATAAATCAAATACGTAATGAAATAGGCAATGTTAAAACAGATACAATTGAAATACAAACCATCATTAGAAGATACTATGAGCGACTATATGCCAACAAAAAGAAAACATGTAGGAGATGAACAAATTCCTAGATGCATATAATCTACCGAGATTGAATCAGGAGGACATAGAAAACCTGAATAGACCCATAACAAGCCATGAGATTGAATCAGTAATAAATAACCTACAAACAAACAAACAAAAAAGTCTAGATCCTGATGACTACACTTCTAAATTCTACAAAACTTTTAAGAAAGAGTTAATTCCATTCAAATTATTTCCAAATTTCCAAAAGGAAGGAAACTTCCTAAATTCATTTTATGAAGCCTCCATCATCTGCATTGCCAAACACATAAAAACATGGCAAAAAAGGAAAACATAGACCAGTATCTCTGATGAATACAGATGCTAAAATTCTCAACAAGATACTTGCAACAACATAAAAGTGGACCAATGGAATAGAATAGAGACCCAAGGAATAAACCCCTAAGTTTACAGCCAACTGGTTTTTGACAAAGGATACTCAATCTATTGGAAAAAGGAAAACCTCTTTAGCAACTGGTGCTGAAAAAACTGGGTATATACCTGCAAAAAGATGAAACTGAATCCTCAACTTTCAACATTAACAAAAATTAACTCAAAAATAATCAAAGATCTGAACCTAAGACCTCAAACTATAAAACTACTAGTGGAAAACACTGGGGAAATTTTGGGAGACACTGGGATAGGTAGACCTCTTAAATAAGACCTCCAAAGCATAGGCAATAATCCCAAAAATAGATAAGTGAGATTATATCAGATTAAAAAGTTTCTACACAGCAAAGGACACAGTAATTAGTGTGAATTGACAGTCCTAAGAATTAGAGAATATTTTTGTAAAATATGCCTCAGACAAGGGACTAATAACCTGAATACACAGGGAACTCAAGCAGCTTACCCGAAAAAAAAAAAAAAAAAAATTAACCCAACAAAAAGATGGGAAAATGAGTTGAATAAAAATTTCTGTAAGGAAAACATAAAAACATCTAAAAAGCATATGAGGAAATCCCTCATCATAAGGGAGATGCAAATTAAAACCACAATGAGATACCATCTAACTCCTGTCAGAATGGAGAAGATTAAAAATACAAAAAGTGGTGGGGAACCAGCAGTTAGCGTAATGGCTATGTCGCTGGACTCCCACGTAGTTGACCGCAGTTCGCGTCCCGGACCTGGTGGCTTAAAATTCACGCTGAACACAAGTGCGTGCATGCCCAAGATCCCAAGAGGAGAATGGAGGAGAAGAGATTGCGACGTGGCCATCCACCCTGGGAGAGTGATTTTTCACTTTCTGTCTCTCCGTCTCTGTCTGTCTGGTGAGTGCACGCACCCTATAGCAAAAACCTCTCCAAAAAAAAAATACAAAAAGTGGTAAGTGGTGGCTAGGTTGTGGTGAAAGGGGAACTCTCCTATACTGTTGGTGGGAATGTAAATTGGTTCAGCCACTGTGGAAAACAATATGGAGTTTCCTCAAAGATCTATAGATAGAACTACCATTCGATCCAGAAATCCCACTTCTGGTATCTACCCAAAGGACAGGAGAACACTCAGTTGGAAAAGCACTTGCACATCAATGTTTATTGCAGCATTATTCATGATTGCTAAGACATGGAACCAACCCAAATGACCATGAACAGTTGAAAGGAATGAAAAAGTGTGGCACATATATTCTATGGAATACTATTCAGTCATTTAAAAAAAAAAAAAAGGAGACGATCCTGGAATTTGATAGAAAATGGTCAAATATGGAAGATATTGCTGAGTGAAGCAAGCCAGGCTATGAAAGAAAGATACTGTATTTACATACAATATGAATATATATATTCATAGCCACTTAATATATACTATCTACACTCTATGGTAGAGATTGAAATATCAGAGGGCATAAAAGCAATAAAAACAGTTATGAATGTTGAAGACAGTTTGGAACAGGAGTAAGTAGGGAAGAGTATAGAGAAGGATAGCACTAGAACAACTGGAGAGGCATGACAGTTGTGAGACACATAAATTGTTTAATACCTGCTGATGATAAAAATGTATAGTACTCTCAACTGAACTGGCCTGAGAAGTATCTCATGTTGGGTAAATTCTCTTTATCAGCCAAATAACATAAAGTGATTGAATGTTTAAAAAATAATGAGAAATAAATAATGATAATAATAATCTTTTTAAAAATTAGGAAAAAAAAAGTAACCTGTAGAAATCACTCTAACAGGGAGTTAAGAGTTGGTTAAATGAATGTCAAAACCTTGGAGAATGGCTGGTTCCCATGGCCTGGTGATAAAGGCAGCTGGACCCCACATCACCAACCACATTGTTCAAATCCTAGCCCCCAGTGTGCATATGTGTGCCCAAAATCTCAAGAGGTTGGAGAAATGGAAATGGGATGGCAGCATGACTATACCGCATTAGATTTACTTTCTCCCTCACCTCTCTTTTTCTCTCTCTTTCTCTCAGGTGAGCACATGTACTCTCTCTGGTTTTTGAGGGAACTCTTTGGGGAAAAGTATAGCTTTAGATTTTAATGTAGCTCAAAAGGAGGAAGTTCACTCAGTCAAAAATATATACTACCTGAGAAATCAGATTTCAAGACATTCAAAATAAAAGGCAAGATTGATCCATTCTCTGATGTTCATTTTAAAAATTAACTAAGTTGGAAGAATATTAGAATTCTTATAAACAAACCAAAACTTCACTTAGGAATCTATTTCCTTAACAAATTGCCAATCACAGCAGTCAAGTTTCAGTCAATCATAGACGGTCCACCCTTTAAACCATGTTTATACAGGAAAACACCAGGCTGTGTCCAATCTAGTCACTTCTCTGATTCGTTTCCCTCAATTCCAATTTCTGCACATCACGTTCTTTCTCCTGTCCATAAAAGATGTTCAACCACATGGCACCTCGGAATTCATTAGAAGCCATCCTGAAGGCTACCCAGCTCACAAATCATTCTTGGCCTAATTAAGCTCTGCTAAATTAGATTTGTCTAAAGTTTATATTTTAACCATGGAAATCATCAGGAAAGAAGGTTTTGTAAAGAGATACTGGTGTAGACATCCAGAATGTTCTCTTGTGAACTCAGAATTTTTTTTCAAGATCTTTTAACATAGGGCACATGCACTCACTGGAGAAAAACAGAGAAAGGGAATGTGAGAAAGCATCCATAGGCAGATGGCCACACTGCAATCCCTGCTCCTCAATTCTCTTCTTGGGATTTTGGGCATGCATAGATGTGCCCCATGTGATTTTTTATTTTTTATTTTTTATATGCATCCAATTGTTCTACATCATTTAGCTTGTAAAGAGAATTCACTCAACATGAAATACGCCTCATACCAGTCCAGTTGAGAATACTATACATATTATCATCAACAGAAAATAAACCATTTCTGTGTCCCACAAATGTCTTACTTCTCTATTTTTCTCCCTAATTTACTTTCCTACACTCTTCTAGTTTCCTCTCCCACCCTCCTTCCATACTGTCTCCAGTGTCCACAAATATTTTCAATGCTTTTATGGCCTCCAGTCTTTTAGTCTCTACCATAGAGTGAGAACAGTTGGTATATATTAAGTGTAACATACCATGTCTCTCATAGCCTGACTTGCTTCACTCAGCAATAAATCTTCCATATTTGTCCACTTTCTATCAAATGCCAGAGTCTTGATTTTTATTATGGCTGAAGAGTCTTCCATGGACTATATGTGCCACTTTTTCAATCCATTTATCTGTTCATGAACAGTTAGGTTGGTTCCATGTCTTAGCAATCGTGAATAATGCCACAATAAACATAGATATGCAGGCAATTTTCCAACTGAGCATTAAGATGAAACAGTATCTCCTGTCTTTTGAGTGGATACCTAGGAGCAGAATTGCTGGATCATATCATAGTTCTATTTGCAGATCTTTCAGGAACCTTCATATTGTTTTCCACTGTGGCTGGACCAATTTACATTCCCACCAACAGTGTAGGAGAGTTTTCTTTTCCTCAAAACCCTGCCAACACTTATCAATTTTTTGTATTTTTAATCTTTGCCATTCTGACAAGGCTTAGGTATTATCTCATTGTGGTTTTAATATGCATCTCCCTTATCAGAACGGATGTTGAATATTTTTTCATATGCTTTTTTTGGCTGTTCATATATCTTCCTTAGAGAGTTTTTTTAATTCAGCTCATTTACCATCTTTTAATTGGGTTAGTCATTTTTTTAGGAAAGCCCAGCATGATTTTCAAGCCACTGGGTCTGAAACTTGAACCACAGTTGGCCAAGTAGGAGTCCAGCACCTTAACTCCCTGGTAGTTTTCAAGCCCAGAATTTTTTTAAGTATACCAAAGTTGGCAAGAAGATGCATTATCAAGTAGGAATATAAAATAAGTAATGAGAATTATTTTCAAAAACTTGTACAAGATTGACTAAATCTCTCTAGTAAACTGTAGCTTAAAAAAATGCTGGGTCAAGGGGAGGAAGAATAAATATAAAAAGTATAGAAAGAAAAGCTACAAAATGACATGCCTCAAATATGAAAGGGAAGAAGTCACCTAAGTAATAATCGGCTCAGTCAGTTAGGCCAGGGAACAAGAATGGAAAGAGAAGTGGATTGGGCTTCCCCAAAACTGGCTTATCATCCCTAGCACTGCCACCTTTAATTCCTTGAATTTGTTTCCTTCTCCATCCTACAGAGCTCTTTGCTCCAGGGAGTTTGTTTGACTCTGTTTGAGAGTGGTACACAGGTCTACTTCCTTCTTCCTAAGAGCTCATTTTCTGAGGGAATTCTTTTCTTTTACCATCCCCACTCCTAGACCTATGTTCAAATACCTTAGAGTCTCTTACTCTAGAACATTTAGGTGTATGAAGAGAATACAATTTAGAAATAGAACTTAGTTCCCCCTGTTAAAAACAAGGGAATAGAATCACCTCAACCCCCTTTTTTCTCAAAGTAATTGTTTACCTTAGAACGTTTGGAACTGTAAGTACTTTCTCATCTGTTTGGAACATACATAAATACTTTTCAGTATTAGATCAACCTTTTGTCTGCTTTTAAGATACAGGGGGCTAGGAGCAGCTTTATAGTTTGAGGTCTTAGATTTAGATCCTTGATCCAACTTGACTTGATTTTTGTCAAAGATGAGAGGTAGGGGTTCAGATTCATCTTTCTGCAAGTGCAAATCCAGTTTTTCCAGCACCACTTGCTGAAGAGGTTTTCCTTTTCCCACTGGATTGACCAGTACCCCTTGTCAAACATCAGTTGACTATATGTTTGGGCATTTATTTCTGGGGACTCTATTCTGTTCCATTGGTCCACATGTCTGTTTCTGTGCCAGTACCATGCTGTTTTGATTACTACAGCTTTGTAGTATATTTTTGGATCGGGGAGTGAGATGCCGCCCACTGCACTCTTCTTGGAATACACTGGGGAAACTCTGGTACACATTGGTGTAGGCAAAGACGTCTTAAATAAGACCCTGAAAGCACAGTCGATCTTTCCCAAAATAGACAAGAGGGATTACATCAGACTAAGATGTTTCTGCATGGCAAAAGACAGTAATTAATGTGAATTGACAGCCCTCAGAATGGGAAAATATTTTTGTAAATTTTGCATCAGATAAGAGACTGATAACCAGAATACACAAGGAACTAAAGAAGCTGTTTGGAAAAAAGATGATCAACCCTATTAAAAAATGGGAGAAAGAGTTGAAAAAAACACTCTCTAAAGATGACATACGAATAGCCAAAAGGCATATGAAAAAATGTTCAACATCCCTCATCGTAAGGGAAATGCAGATAAAAACAACAATGAGGTACCACCTAACCCCAGTCAAAATGTCTAAGATTAAAAAAACAAAAAATGATAAGTGTTGGCGGGGGTGTGGTGAAAGGGGAACTCTTTTACGCTGCTGGTGGGAATGTAAATTGGTTCAGCCACTGTGGAGAATAATTTGGAGATTCCTCAAAAATCTACAAATAGATCTACCATATGATCCAGCAATCCCACTCCTCGGTATCTACCCAAAGGACAGAAGAATTCTTCATTGGAAAAGTGCTTGCACATCGATGTTTATTGCAGCACTTTTCACAATTGCTAAGTCATGGAACCAACCCAAATACCCCCATATGGAGGAATAGATTGAAAAATTGTGGCACATATACTCTATGGAATACTACTCAGCCATAAGAACCAACAAAACCCTGGCTTTTGACAGAAAGTGGAAAAATATGGAAGATTTACTGCTGAGTGAGGCAAGCCAGGCTATGAGGGAGAGACATTGTATGTCCCCACGTAACAGATACCGAATGTCTGCACTCTATGACTGAAACTGATTGACTAATGGCTGTAGAAACAGAAAAGATGGGTGTGAATGTCAGATGAGGTGTATGTGGAGGAGGGGAACCTAACGAAGGACATTTGGAGAAGGGGTACAGAGGTAGAGCATTGACAGGATGGGGAGGTGTGGTGTTATCGGTTGAAGATATTTTGATCAACCGGACTGGGGAGAAATGTTCACATATTGAAATGCTCACATTTTAAGCTAAACAATGTGATTGAATGTATATACAAAAAGAAATAAATTTAATAAAAATAAATAAATAAATGATACAGGGGGCTAGTCTCATGTCTTGATAGTTAAAGGAGTTGTACCGCAACCCTGGCAGCTTGAAAAATACATTGATATATATGTATGTGCTTGCCCAAAATCCTCTTTGGATGGCAAAATAAAGGAGAAGGAATTGTTGCATGTTCATAACACATTGGGAGGCTCTCCCTCTCTTTTCTCTCTCCTTCAAGCACACATGCCCTCTTGTAAGTTTAAAAATAAAAACGGTGCCAGTCAGTGGAATCTGGATCCCACATGGTTGACTACACAATTCAAGTCCCAGACTTGGTGGTTTGAAGAACAAGCAAGGCATGTATGCATGCAAGTGCAAAGTCCTGAAAGAAGAGGAGAAATTAAGGACATGGGATTGCAGTGTGACCATTCCCCATGGAGGGTGCTTTCTCACTTTCCCTCTCTTTCTACTTCTCTTTCTCTCTTCAGTGAGTACAAGTAACCTCCGGTAAATTTTTTAAATAAATAATAAAATAACAATTAAAAATACGTATGCTATAATGATGTATAGTGAATTCATGTAAAAAAATAAATGTAAAGGAAAAAATTTTTTTAAAAAAATGCTATCCAAGGCATCATTATTATGTGTTTATGTTGGCAGAGATTCAAATGTGAAAATTCTTTTCTAAGCAATTCTTTGAAATATTAAGATATTTGCTTCAAACTTTTTGTCATGCCTTTGATTGATTAAGCTTTAATTTTTTGAGGGATAAAAAAGAATTTTGGAGACATATTTTTGAAGTGAAAACAGTACCCCATCTCCCAGTTTCTAGTGGAGGATAGTAGTCTGACTCCTATAGGCTCTTTGCTCCACCTTGCAAAACTAGCAACTGACAAGTTGGTAGGATTTTTTTTTTTGTCCAGATAATGCTAATTATTTAACACAAATAATCATTCTAATTATCAGGCAAAATTTGGATGAATTATGTGTGACAAATGCTGTCATCAAGTCCTCTTACTTGAAGGGCATTTATTGTTAAATCTAAAGGCATGTACGTAATGAGCTGTGTGTACTTGACTAAATAAAAGAATGAGATTTCTTTCCCTTTGCAGTCTCTTAGTGGATTGTCTGTGGTATGCATCACATTCTGGTTTAATGCTTATTCAACAATAAGAGTGTTTTCTTTCTCTACTACCTTTGAAAGAAGATTTCCGGGTTGGGAGTAGGGTTTTTTGCTGTTTGTTTGTTTTAAATCTCTCTC
>NW_006201797.1:1231608-1236943 GCF_000334495.1 Tupaia belangeri chinensis | reverse complement strand
GAGGTCAACTTGTACTTACTCTGGGAGTGTCACTTTATCCAGTCTGTGTAGCAGACACTTTCCATCCTGTATTTGTTATCATTGGACTAAATTTTTTTGGGGGGGGAGAGGTTTTGGCTGTAGGGCGAGTGAACTCGCCAGAAAGACAGAGAGAAACAGAGAGATAGAAAGCGAGAAATCACCCCCCAAGACAGATGGCCACACCACAATCCCTTCTCCTCCATTCTTCTCTCGGGATCTTGGGCATGCATTCACAAGTGCCCGGCATGAGTTTAAGCCACCGGGTCGGGGACTCAAACCGTGGTCGACTACATGGAGTCCAGTGACATAGCCATTACACTAACTGCTGATCCCTGGACTACATTTTTTTTTTTTGGAGAGATTTTCACTGTAGGGCATGTGCACTTGCCAGACAGACAGAGAGAGACATAGAGACAGAAAGCGAGAAATCACCCCCCAGGGGAGATGGTCACGCCACAATCCCTTCTCCTCCATTCTCCTCTCGGGATCTTGGGCACGCACGCACACGCACCCGGCGTGAGTTTTAAGCCACCGGGTCCGGGACACAAACCGCGGTCAACTACGTGAGAGTCCAGCGACATAGCCATTACACTAACTGCTGGTTCCCCCTGGACTACATTTTTGAGAATAGTTTTATAATTCATTTCTTTGGTTTGATCCCAAGTAAGTAAAGGTCAGAATTGAACTTAATTTCCATCTCTACCCTAAAAACACGAAGACTATAACCTATTTGATAATGCTGAAATGGGACAATGAGGATGCAGCCCAGAGGAAGCAGATGCTACAGTGGCATCTGACAAGCAGATCTGACAAGATAAAAGGTACAGGAAAATGGACAGTGAGGGACAGGGTAACGGAAGGCTCTTGGATTTGATTGACAAGCTGACTTATGAGGATGTTGCAATGCCACTGAACGAGCTTCCTGAATCTGAACAAGACAAAGGTGGCACCACAGAATCTGCTGAAGAACAAGAAATGACGTGGACAGACCTGGACTCCATGAGACACTCCCCTCATCGGACACTGAAGTTTGGCTCTTTTTTGTGGAAAAATTTTAAAACAAAACACAAACATATATACAAAATGTTTTCTTTCAGTCTCCTACTTCAGATATTTGAGAGATAGATCAACACTCCAAAACGTACACCCACTTAGCTTGAGACAGCCAAGGAAAATGTAAAAATATTTGCCAGACTGAGAATCTCAGATTTCTCAGGAATGCAGAGCATTTGACTATTTGAACCTGTATTCAGTAGCTTGCATTTGAACATGATCAGTTAAAAGTTTGTGTTGAACTTCAATTTTACTTTACTCTCAAAGTTTAACACTTCCCAGCTACTTACTTATCTGTGTCCCGTGACAGGTAGTTAAAGATGTGAGAGGGGAAAGCAAAGCAAGTGGACACATGGCAGGGAGAAGTATTAAATTCTCTTCTCAACCTCCCGCCCCACCACCACCACCACCACCACCACCACCCCGACACACTGGGAGGCATTCTGACTGGATTTAGCTTGCAGGTGTCATGAATATATAGCTATCCCATTCACTGCTTACTGGAATTTCTACCATTCTCCATCATATGGGGTTTTGGAGGGGGCTTCTGGGGTTTTTATTGTTTGTTTTTTGTTTGTTTGTTTGTTTTATTTAGTTTTGCTATAGGATGCATGCACTCACCAGAGAGAGAGAGAGAACTCGTCACCCAGAGGGGATAACCACACTGCAATCCCTTCTCCTCCATTCTCCTCTCAGGATTCTGGGCATGCACATATACATACACACAGTATAATTTTTTTTTCAAACCACCAGGACTCAAATCACGCAGTCAGCCATGTGGGACCCAACTGCTTTAACCTCCACACTACCTACTGGCCCCTTTCCTATAGTATTTGTAAACTTTAGATAAAAGTACAGACTTGGGGTCAGCAGGTGCCTCAGTGGTAGAGGGCATTGGACTCCCACATGGCCAACCGCAGTTCGAGTCTCAGATCTGATGGCTTGCTTTCTCACTCTCCCCTCCCCATCCCTCTGTCCCTCTGTGGTCAAAATTAAAAGAGAAAGGAAAGAAGGAAGGGAGGGAGGAAGGGATGGAAAGAAAAGAAAGAGGAAGAAGAGAAAGAAAGAAAGAATCTTTTAAAAAATGTTTAAATAAGTACAGACTAAAAAGTTATCTGATAGTTACTATTACTCATCCTACAATTTCCTTTGGTGCCTCTGGGAAAGGATCTTTGCCTAAGTGGACCACTAGTTTTATCCAATAACAGCATTTCTTATTTCCTGAAAGCTTTTTCAACTAAACACCATGTCAGTATTTAGTTTTACGTTTACATAAGAACTTGTATTTGGGGGAGATATTTACTGAACTTGAGCTATAAAAAAATTACTTTCAGGAATAAGACTGACTACTGAAGATTTTTCTGCTGAGACTTCACCCTCCAGACCCCAATCTAGAAAGTGGTAGGGTCCCCTCTGAATCATTCTTTCTGTCTCTCTCCATCTCTCTCTCTCTAAGTTTTTTCAGTTTTCTACATTTGAGTAGCAGCAATGCCAGGCCCAGTGTGGAGGTCCTCCTGGTGGCATTGTTTCTTCAACAGTGGTATTTCTCACTACAGCACCAGGACGAGTCTAGCTTGTGTTTGTCTGCGAGATCTCTCTCATCTCACTCAAGTGACAGAAATTGGGCTGATATGACTGGGCCTGCGATGGAGAAAACTTTAGAAATGGTTCCTTTGGAGAGGCATGAAAGAGAAAAGGAACTGTTCCATAAACTATTCATTGGTGGCTTAAGCTTTGAAACCTCAGAAGAAAGTTTGAGGAACTACTGCGAGCAATGGCAAAAGCTTACAGGCCATGCAGTAATGAGGGATCCTACAAGCAAAAGATCAAGAGGATTTGGTTTTGTGACTTTTCTCATCCATGGCTGAGGTTGATGCTGCCATGGCTGCAGACCTCATTCAACTGATGAGTCATTGAGCTCAAACATGCTGGGCAAGAGAGGAGTCTGGAAAACCAGGGACTTGTGTACCTGTGAAGAAGCTGTCTGTTGGTGGAATTAAAGAAGATACTGAGGAACATCACCTTAGAGATTATTTTGAGGAATATGGAAAATTTGATACCATTGAGATAATTACTGATAGGCAATCTGGGAAGAAAAGAAGGTTTGGCTTTGTTACTTTTGATGACCATGATCCTGTGGGTAATATCATTTTATGAAATACCATACTATCAATGGACATAACTCAGAAGTAAGGAAGGCTTTGTCTAGACAATAAATGCAGGAAGTCCAAAGATCTAAGACTGGGAGAGGAGGCAATTCCGGTTTTGGAGATTCACGTGGTGGTGGAGGACATTTTGGACCAGTACCAGGAAGTAATTTTAGAGGAGGACCTGATGGATATAGAAGTGGACGAGGATTTGGGGATGGCTGTAATGGGTATGGAGGTGGACTTGGAGGTGGCAATTTTGGAGGTAGCCCTGGTTATGGAGGAGGAAGGGGAAGATACGAGAGTGGACGACCTGGATATGTCAACTAGGGTGGAGGCTATGGAGGTGGTTATGACAATTATGGAAGTGGAAATTACAATTTTGGAAACTATAAGCAGTAACCTTCTAACTATGGTCCAATGAAGAGTGGAAACTTTGGTGGTAGCAGGAACATGGAAGAAACTATGGTCCAGGAAGAAGAGGAGTAAGTGGGAGTTATGGTGGGAGGAGGTGATATTGAGCTTCTTCCTCTTTACCATACCTTCACTATATAAATAGGAGAGGATGAGAGCCCAGAGATAATGGAATAGCTTCAGGTTATCGAAATTAACAATGTTAAGGAAACTCTTATCTCAGTCCTGCATTAATATGCAATAATATGGCAGAAGACACCAGAGCAGATGCAGAGAACCATTTTGTGAATGGACTGTATTATTTAATAACATTATCTTACTGAAAGATTGTTCCTTTTTTAAAAAAATGCCTTCGAGACAGTTTCTTAGTTTTTTAATTGTTATTTCTTTCTAGTGATCTTTGTGGGAGTGTAGAAGCATTCCTTCTTTGATAATGTTAAATTTGTAAGTTTCAGGTGACATGTGAAAACTATCTTAAGATTTTTCTCAGTTTTGAAAAGCTATTTAGCCAAGATCACAGTATAATAAGACATTTTTCCTTTAACAACTTAAGTGGGTATGTAGAGTTAAGAAGCTGTTGTACATTTATGATTTAATAAAATAATTCTAAAGGGAAATTTTTTTCTTCTTTTAATTTTTTAAGGTGAAGTATTTTCTTGGCTCTCAGACCCTCGTTTATCCTGCTAATTCTTGCCTTCTCCCCTCCCCTGCCCCATTTAGGAGAGGCAAAAACTCAGGCCTTCTGAGATGCTTACTGAACTTGAGCTGTGAAAAATCACTTTCACGGGCCTTCGCTGGCGGCGCGGAGGGAGCCAGGAAAGGACGGTAGTCTCTGCCCAGCTCCCCGAGGTGCGCTCCCTGGTCGGACGCTGCTGGTTCTGGCGTCGCCCCAGCGCTTTGCCGCGGGCTCTTCTGCTTTTGTTCCGGGCGTTTCTGCCCTGCGGGATTGCTGCTCGTCGCGGGTGCCTGTGCCCCGGGTGGGGAAGCCGCCTGGAGGAGCCGCTCTCCCCTCCGCGGGCACAGGCGAGATATGAAGAGATTTCCTGGAAGTGGAATATAAGTTTTCATAACCACATTTGCATTGAGCTGCAGTTATGTTTGGGAGAGTGACTTTTCTACAACTGATTTTTGCTAGCATCCTTGGAATTGCTGGAGGAATATATATTTATCAACCAATATTCGAACAGTATGCCAGAGATCAGAAGGCATTACAAGAAAAATCGAAATTGGCACAAGAGAAAGAAGAAAAGTTAATAAATACTACAATAATCAGTACTCCCTAACTTGTAGTTTTGCTTTCATGGTTTCAGGTACCTGTAGGCAACCACAGTTCAAAAATATTATTGATAAATGGAAAATTTTAGAAGTAAACAGTTCATAAGTTTTCAGTTGCACATCATTTGAGTAGTGTGATGAAATCTGTGCTGTCCCGTTCTTTTGTTCCTAGAGCACGAATCATTCTTTTCTCTAGTGTCTCCTACTATATATGCTCCCTGCCCATTAGTTACTCAGTACCTGTTTCAGTTACCAGATCAGCTGTCATAGTATTGTAATGCTTGTGTTCAAGTAACCCTTATTTTACTTAATAATGGCCCGAAAGCGCAAGAATAGTGATATTGGCGATTCATATATGCCAAAGAGAACCCATAAGGTGCTTCCTATGAGTGAAAAGGTGAAAATTCTTGACTTAATAAAAAAAA
>NW_006201797.1:1219205-1231479 GCF_000334495.1 Tupaia belangeri chinensis | reverse complement strand
TTGAGCCTATATGAAGACTTCAGCAAAGGGTCCTCGGAAGCAAGTGACACCAAGCCATTTACTGCAAGTAAGGGATTACACGGATTCAGGAATAGATTTGGACTGAAAAATATTAAAAGACACATTGGTGGAGAAAGATATGCTGATATATGTAATGAAGAAGTGAAAAAACAAATTGAATGCCATGAAGAAGTATTAATGAATGAAGAATTGGAAGAACTTGTTGATTTATCCACAGAGGAAGTGGAAGAAACGGAAGCAGAACCAGCAATGTGGACATTACCAAAATTTGCTGAAGTTGTTTCAAATTGCGCAGACACTGAAGGATAAAATGATGGAATATGATCCTTGGGTAGAACACAGCATTAAAGTCACCCATATGATCACCAAAGGACTACAACCTCTGCAGCAACACTTTGATGAGCTAAAAAGAAAGAAACAACTCCCAATTACAGTTGTTAAATAAAGTTTGTAAGAGAGCATCGATCAGGGGTTGACTCCTGCACTGGGCCAATATACCACATGCATCGAGAGTTCATTTAGTTTTGGAACTTCAGTTAATTGTGGGAGACCCTGTTACCAATTAAAAGCAATTAACTTGTCTCTGTACCTCACTGCCAGAATCTCTTTATTTCTGAGGGTTGTCCAATTTATGAATCATTTTAATTTTTTTCTTTTGTTCAAATAAACTCGGTTAAATTTTGAAAAAAAATCACTTTCACGCACCACATGGTTTTCATTTTTGCTTTTTTAAAAAATTTTTGTTTATTGTTTTTCCTTTTTATTCCTCTGTTTTCTTTTCCTTTTTCTTTTCCCTTCATCACGTTGGTGCTCAGACTCCATGAACTGAGTGTCTAGACAGGTTTAAGTGAACCATAGCCAAACGTCTGAATACTACTAGGGTCAGAACATTCCTCAATTCCCACTGAATCTGATGCACAAAGGGAGAAAAATGGAATGACAGAGAGATTGCAGATCATCTTCTCCTGCATGCCTCTGAATGCTCAGATTGAACTCCAAGAAGTTAAAAAAGAAGGTAAAACCCATCAGATAATCAGAAAGCAGCACAGGAACACAATAAATATGAGAATAAAGAAAATACCTCTCCTCCAAGGGAAAAGAACAACTCCTCTTCATCTATAGACAGTACGATGAAACTTACAGAAATGTCAAATAAAAAATGTAAATATTCATAGGGACAAAGCTAACAGAGACGCAAGAGAAGAGAGATGATGAACTCCAGAAGATGCAGAAGAAAAGAGCCGATGAGTTCCAGGAGATGAGGAAGTTCCTGCATAACCTAAAAGAGGAAATACACTGCATTTAAAAAGAATCAAACGGAACTTAAAGATGAAGGCTGTAATACAGGAAATCAAACCTCCCTTGAAAGCCTTAAAAGCAGACTAGGTATACAGAAAATTGAATCTCAGATCTGTAGAAGACAGAATTGTTGACCTAGAAAAATCCACCACAAAGATTTAGAAAATAGCCCCAAAAATGAGAATAATATACATGAAATACTAGATACCATTAAATGTCCAAATATCTGGGTAATTGGTGTCCTAGAAGGTGAAGAGACTAATAAGGGCATTGATAATCTGTTTCATTAAATCCTTAAAGAAAACTTTTAAAACCTAGAAAGGCATTCAAAGATCCAGACCCAAAAAATACAAAGAACTGCAAATAGAATCCACCCAAGAAGATCTCCTCCAAGACACATCATAGCCAAATTGACCAAAACCACAAAGACAAGATACTCAGACTAGCAAGAGAGAAAGGACAAATTACCTACAAAGAATATCCCATCAGGCTAAAAGCAGATCTCTCATTAAAAACAATGTGAGCAAGGAAAAAATGGTAAAATATATTCAAAGTATTAAGTGAAAAAACAATTTCAACCAAGAATACTATATCCTACAAGATTATCCTTCTTATGGAAAGAAAAGACAAAAACATTCTCAGATAAACAAAATCTGAAAGAATTTACCAATACCAGACCAGTTCTCCAAGAAGTTCTGAGCAGAGTGCTATATAAGGAAACTAAATACAGACACACAGAAATAAGAGTTAAAAAACAACCAGTAGAATGGCCAGCTTAATGGTAGGGACAAGTCCAGAGTTGAATGTTATCTTCCAGAATTGAAACAGAAAGATCAGACCTCAACAGGAGAGATTAATTAATTACATGAGACTGAAATGGTGAAATGGAATTTTTTGACTTTTGACTAAAACATTACTGATATTCTTCTATTCTGTATTTTCCAGATTTAAGGATTTGTGTCTTCTCTTGAGATGTTGATAGGTTCATGTACCTACTATTTAAGCAGAATACTAACCTGTTTCCTGGCTTTAAGTCTTAAGCAAATTTCTCTGAACATTTTTTGACTTGGGTTTATTAAAGCTAAAACTGCTTTTCTTGAATTTAAAAAATACATATGTTAAAAAATAATAAAACCTATTTAAGGACCACAGTAAGCTATATAGCCTCAGTTAGGTGAGTATAAAAGTATAATTTATAGTATATTCATTCTACCCACAGAGACATGTGGTCACAGATGTGTATATACCAGCTGAACTTTCAATTGAAAGCATTTACATCAATTAAGATACTTTGTAAATCAACAAAATGTGAGGAGAAAAAAGGAATGGAAAGCAACGGTAGATACCAGAGACAATGAGGAAGGAGGGTGGGAAATGGTAGAGGGTGAGAAATACAGAATCAAAAAACAAAAAACATATATATATAGACAACAATATGTATGATTAAGTCACTATAGAGTGTATTCTGAATGAGAAATTGCATTTTGTATGCTGTGATGATGTTCAGTGAATAAATGTAAAATAAAATTTTAAAATAATAAAGCATATTCTGGGACCAGCAAATAGCATAATGGCTACATCGCTGGACTCCCATGTGGTCGACCGCGATTTGAATCCGAGACCCGGTAGCTTAAATTCACGCCTGGCACGTGTGTGTGTGTGCCCAAGATCCCAAGAGGAGAATGGAGGAGAAGGGATTGCAGCGTGTCCAATCCTCTTGGGGGGGGGTGGGATTTCTCACTTTCTGTCTATCTCTCTCTTTCCAGTCAGCACAGGAGCCCCAGAGCAAAAACCATTCCCAAAAAAACACATAAAAAAATAAAGCATATTCTAATAAACTTCAGAAAAATAAAGAAAAGAAATCCAGAAAGGGGGAAAAAAAAAAAGAAAAAAGAACTTGTATTTTGCAGAACATACTTGTGTGGGGGGGTGTTATTTTCGGGTTCTTTTTTTTTTAATCAGTTGAAATTATTTTCTTATGTTAAACAATGTCTTTCTTATTCTCTACTGGGTGTAAACTGTGGGAAGAAACCTTGACCAATATATTTTTTTATTCCTCATTAGAGAACTAAATAATTAAAATCTCTCTTCTCCTATTTTTTTTAAAACTGGGTTCTTTTGTGAGTAACAAGTATGTCATGAAATATACGAGCTGATTTCAGGGGTTTGATCAGAAGCATGATTGTGGTAGTTATCCTCTAATCCAAACACATCCAAGCTGATCTCTTCCCTCTGCATAAGTGGGCCTACCTAGAAATTACATGTCTTTGAAATACAGCTCACAAGAGACCAGTCTCATGAATCACTGAAGAAAGATAACCTAAATATATTGAGTTTATCTCTGGCAATTTGATTGAGATTGCATTCAATCTGTAATTAATTTGGGTAGAGTTGACATTTTGATTATACTAATTTTTCCAATCTAAGAACATGGCATTTGATAGAAAGTGGACAGATATAAGTGAAACAAGCCAGACTATGAAAGAGAGACATTGTATGTCCCCACTTAAAATATACTCACTATACCAAAAGTCCACACTCTATGATAGAAACAAAATATTGGAAGATAGAGAAGCATGGGGGATGGTTGCAGATACCAGAGACAGTGTGGGAGGAGGGTAGAAGGTGGGGGAAGGCGACAGAAAGGGAATCAATTATAAAAGTAGAGAGGCAAGATATTTATATGACACAGAAGTAGAGGATTGTCTATTGATGATAATGTATTTGATAGTGTCTTTGACTTGGCTGGTGTGCAGTATTTTTGGCTGGGAAATTCATTACAAGTAGCTGTAATATACAGTGATAGAATGTATAAAAGTTTTAAAAAAAGAAAAAATTAATACAAAAATATATACAAAGAGAAAGGAAAATTTAAAATACAAATATATATATATAAAGAGAAAATATAAAGAAAATTATGACATTTAGAAAAATGTATACAAAGTTTTTTTTTAATTAAAGTATCTAGAGTGTCATCATTCTTTCACATTCTCATTAAACAAAGATTTTACTACAAATGGAAAAAATGTTGAAATGACATCTGGAGATTTTTCCAAATGTAAAAAATTAGCATGTCAGTTATTTTTATTGGTATATCTAAATATTAAACATTTGAATTCTACATAACAAAAGAGTCATTGTGTTTGACTAAAATCATCATCTTTCTGTAACAAAACTTTTCATTAGAGGGCATAGAAACCATTTGGCCACATATTTCCTCCCACCATCTGCTACAAATCAATAGTAATTGGCCTTTGACAGATATTTACTGGTAGAAGCAGTATGTCTGCCCCAGAGGGAAAGACTAACAGTCATAGAGGAGAATGGCTAGTCATCATTCTGACACATGGACAACAGGAGAGCAAAGTTGGCCACATGGTGATGAATATGCAGGAAATCTCAGTTAGAATTATGGAGGGTTAGATTCCCTGTGGTCAGTAACCAATGTGTTTTAGGAACATAGAAACTTAAACAAAATTGTCAGAGATGTCGCTGTAATAAGGAGATGAAGAACTGGATGACGCATGAGTGTCATGTCAGAAGTCAATTTTAATTAGGAACAATTGGTTGGCATGCTATGTTGAGGGAGATTCTATGGTAGTGTCTGTTATGAACAAGCCACAGGAATAGGTAGTGCCAGTCCACGGGTCACATATTTGTTATTCCTAAGAATCAGATACCTGCTCCCCAAATGTCCTTTGTAGTAATGAACAGTTATAACAAAAGGTTAGATTAGGCTTCCACTCTGGAAAAGGACTTCAACCCACACTACCATGTGATGCCAAATTTACAAAGAATAAATGGTGACCTCAGCACTTGCTGAGTCCTTTAGTTCACTAGATCCTTAAATATAACCTCCTATGAAACCTCATCTTCTATTCTCAAATGCTTCTGATCATAACAGAGAAAATATAGCCCTCTTATGACCTTTTAAAAGGAGGCTGCATTAAACACTCAGCCATGGTGTGCAAGTTTTAAGTCAAGATCTATAAAAAGCAGTTCAGAGGGCAACACCAGAAATTCACTGTAACTTTACTCCTTCCCCAGGACTGAGGGGACTACTTTTGGGAAGCTTCACAAACTGTTCTCAGACCAATTGTACCTTCTTAGCAAGGTGAGAACTGGTAGGACTTGGAGCTTTTGAGGTCATTTCTAAACCTTAGGTTAAGAGAATAACTTCAGATCACATCATTCCTCTCTTTGGTCATATTTTGGGATCAGTCCCTGAAAGACCATTTTGCAAATCTTCTTATACTTTACACTTGTGAAATATCTGTTCTCCTCCGTGTCTACCTAATGCAGAGTGATTTGGACCACTTACTATGTTGCCCATGTATAGAAGATTCTAGAGCACAAACATGAAAATTTGGTTAATATTTTATTATTCCTCAGTTTATGTTGGCAACTAAGACAATATGTCACTTGGGTACATACAAAGACGCCAGTATTCACATAAATAATATCAGCAATGGCAGCTCCATAAGTGAACACTTTGAAAACTTCTTGACAACTTTCTCCACCTCTATTAGGGCCTTCTCAGGATAGGAAATAGTCTCTCAGAGCCCTAACAGAGGCATACTACTGGTATTCTCTAGGATACAACATATGAATACCTTAGGAAGCCTCTACCAGGCTTCCGAATCACAGCTCAGAATGCTTTATCATCCTAAGTCTAACCCTGCAAGAGAGCATCAGACAGTAGAAGTGGCTGTAGGAATGCAGCAAAGGATGACAAGCAAATATCTCTTCAACAGATGATAACACCCAGGGGACTGATGAATTCTTTGATCTTTTCCATCCTTCAAGTTAGCTTCAAGGTTACGAGACCAGGAAATATCCTAAATATCCAGACAGTAATTGCAGGTTATATTGAGCAAATAGCCATTTATTTTGTGTGCAGTTTGTTAAGAAGAGAGCCCCAGGACCATCCTCTATATGCCTGCAACTCTTGAAAAGCAGAAAAGAAACCCTATCTAAAATAAATACCATGAAAAGGCAGCCACAATAGAAATAATATCAAGGGTGTAGATAACATGAGCCATTTACAGGCTGACAAAGTCACACTAGCAGGAGAAAGAACAAAGGCAACAGGAGCGAGACTCTGCCCCAAGTCAAGATAGAGCATGTGTAAAAAAAACTTCAAACTATCCCTAAAAAAAGAGCAAAGCAAGAACATATTCCAACAATGAGTTTTGTGGTGAGGTCAACAAAACCAAAGACACAACAATAGTCTAGGATACTATAAAACCCTTGCAAGACTCATTGGAAAATTACAGAAGAGACAATGGCAGTTGGATTGATACTGGCTTGCTTCATCTGACTTGAGCTCCTTATCTGTCTTCTGTGTAAGAAGACTTTCTGGTAACAACTAAATTCACCTTTGTATAACATGTCCAAAGTAAGACCTAGTAAGTATTTAATTGTTTGACTGAATTTATTAGAAGCACTTCTAGCCCCAAAGAAGAGGTATCTGTGGCTAATAGAAAGCCACATCTGCAATCTCGGCTGCTCGTACCAGTATAGCTAGAGCAACGAAACGAAGCCAAGAGCTCATGAAAGGAGGCACCAAAATGCAGGGAATTTCTCAGATTGGTTACCAATCTTACCTGAATCCTTCCTTTCCTCTAAAAGAGTGGTTGGCAAACTATGATAGCATGTGAGTCAAATCCAGCCAGCTGCCTGATTTTGTAAATAAAGCTTTATTGCTACATGGACACGCTGTCTTGTCTACATATTGGCTGTGAGTGCTTTCTCACTGTAGTGACCGAGTACCTATAACCATGAGTTCACTCTGCCCGCCACCTGCAGTCGTTCTCTTCCTTGTTTCCTCCTTCCCTATTCAGGGCTATTATCCAGCCATAGCCTGAACTCCAGAAAGTATCTGGATCCCCATCTAAACAGGCAGTCTAGGACACAGCTGCCACTAGTGGGTCACTCTAGTTCTGTTTTGGAGTTTGTGGAATGTTTGTTGTCATTGTTTTCAACTCACTGGATTAATTATATTAAAAACACTGTTTTTAGTAGCAAGTCAAATGACACATAGGTATCTAAAGAAAGAGTTAAGAATCTCTCCTTTATTTCTGCACTCCACCTCCTGAAGTAATTAATGTTAATATTTCAATCCTTGCACATTTTCCCCAGGAGTAGCTTTTAAATTTGTTCTATCATTACAGTAAGAATGACTGGAAAAAATATTTAATATTTAATATGTAGTAAACATGAATTCACTCAAAAGTTTTTTTGAATACCTCCATGGTTTAAGCATTGTGCTAAATGCTAACTTAAAATTCTTTAGAATGTATACCTGAATATCAAATTATATCATTTGTTTCTTTTCATAGAATGATAAAGAGCACTGCCAGGCTTAATAAACTGATGACAATTTGATTGTATACAACAGCTTGCCAAATAAACAATAGGTGACATTAGAAATGATGATGACTAAACTTATTGAAGCCCACAGCCAGGAAAAAAAAAAATCAACTCAAAATCCAGGATGTCAAAATGATGAATCAATAGGCATCTTCTTATACTCTTTGGTAGCCATAAGTGATATTTAGTAACAAGTATGGGTTCTCTTCTCTCCAGAAACTTAGTAGGCTTGTGCTTTTCCACGTTCTTAAAATTAGGTACCCTTGTGGCACTTTCATAAGAAGTTGGAAGCTGGAAATGGGGAGGAGACCAAGTAGCAGGCATATGCATGAATCAAGGCATAAAGCAAAGAGAATCTTAGCTAAGGCAGAAATAGGGATAAATAGTACAGCATGTGACTACCAGAGATTTGGTGCTGATAGGGTGAGACACTGAGTAAGAGCAAATGTCCAGATTTCTGACCTGAGTAACTGGGTGGGGGTAGACAATGTTATTGTCTAAGAGAGGGAATAGGCATCTAATTGGGCAGATAAAGAACCCTGGTGAGTTCACTTTGAGACGAAATGTGTTTGAGGTACTACTACATGGAGAAGCACAAAAGGCAGTTGTAAATACAAGTATGGAATTCTGGGGGAAAATCCACAGTAAAAATATAGATTTGGGTCCTTGCCCACAGACTGGCCTTCACTCTGCAGCAGAGCTCCAGTTCCATCTATAGGCTCCTGGCCAGCAAGGGGCATTGAGGCAGGTGCACCACTGTCCCCGGACCCTATCTCCAGCTCTGCCAAGCCCAGAGCCTTCCCCCCTAGAAAGGTAGGCAGGATTTTTTTTTTTTTTTTGGCTCTTCTTCTTTCTTCTGTTAATTTCCAACTCCTCCTTGCCCCATAGACTGGTCTTCGCCCTGCAGCAGAGCTCCAGTTCCATCTCCAGGCCCCCGGCAAAATCTCGCACTGCATGTTAGTGGCATTAGGAATGTTTCTTTATTTTTCTATGTACTCTTTTCTTCCCTCTTATATTATCCTCTCCTCCTCATCCTCCACCTTGCCAGAGGAACTAGACAGCTCTAGAATCACAGTTCTGAAATTCCCTAGTATTGTCAGGATCCCTGGGATCTTCCCTTTCACTGAACCACCTGTGAAAATGGAGATACTGCTCTTCAGACACCTGAATAGAGTACACCTCTTTTTTTTTCTCTTTAGGCATTTTTTAATTTTATTTTCATCTCATTTTCTTTTATACATTCAATCACATTATTAATTGTCTTAGAAAATGGCTATTTCAATAGCTGAACATTTCTCCCTAGTACAGTTGATAAGACAACAAAATATCTTCAACAGATAATACCACATTTCTTTGTGCCATTAATGCTTTACCTTTCTATTTTTCTTCTAAATGTCCTTCCTCAGACCCTCCTCTTGCACACACACCATATCTGGTATTTACATCTATATACTGTGTTTCTATATCCTTTAGTCAATTAGTTTCAGTCATAGAGTGCAGACATTCAGTATATATTAAGTGGGGGCATACAATGTCTCTCCTTCATAGCCTGGCTTGCTTCACTCGGCAGTAAATCTTCCATATTCATCCACTTCCTGTCAAAAGCCAGGGTTTTGTTGTTTTTTTATGGCTGAATAGTATTCCAATGAGTATATGTGCCACAGTTTTTCTATCCATTCATCTGGTTCATTTGGGTTGTTTCCATGACTTAGCAATTGTGAATAGTGCTGCAATAAACATCAATGTGCAAGCACTTTTCCAATTAATAATTCTTCTGTCCTTTGGGAGATACCAAGGAGTGAGATTGCTGGATCATATGGTAGTTCTATTTGTAGATTTTTGAGGCATCTCCAAATTGTTCTCCACAGTGGCTGGACCAATTTACATTCCCACCAGCAGTGTAAGAGAGTTCGCCTTTCAGCACACCCCCACCAGCACTTATCATTTTTTGTTTTTTTTAAACTTAGTCATTATGACTGAGGTTAGGTGGTATCTCATTTTTGTTTTGATCTTGAGACCACATTGGTAAAAACAACAGAAGAGAGAATCGGTACACATCAGTCCACAGCAAAAGGAAAACACACTTACTCCTAGTTGAAGAAACATTCTCCTAACAGGTATTCAAAAGTGAATACATCTCCCAATGGCTAGAAGTAGAAGAAGAGCTTCAGTCTGAATAAACCAGGAAATATGTCTCCATCAAAAGAACACAGTAACTCCCCTCCATCTTTGGAAAAAATAGAGAAAGTTACCAAAATGTCAGAGAAAAAATTTAGAACATTCATGGTGACAAAATTCTATGAGTTGGAACAGAAAAGAGACAACAAATTACAGGAGGTTAAGAAGTCCTTCTTCAATATGAGAGAAGAAATGGACACTCTGAGAAAGAATCAGATGGAACTATTAGACATGAAGTCTGTAATAACAGGAAATCAAAACTCTCTTAAAAGTATTTAAAATCAATTAGGCCATTCTGAAGATCAAATCTCCGATGTAGATGATAAAACTTCTGACCTAGAAAAAAACACCAAAAAGATAGAGAAAATAACAAAAAAACCCCATGAGGATAACATACAAGAAATACTAGACTCCATTAGATGCCCAAACATCAGAATAATTGGCATCCCAGAAGGTGAAGAAACTAATAATGGCATGGAAAATCTGTTCCATGAAACCCTGGAAGAAAATTTCCCAAGTCTAGAGAGGCACTCAAGCATCCAGACCCAAGAAATACAAAAGACCCCAGAAAGAATAAACCTAAGAAGATCTTCCCCAAGGCAAATTTTAGCCAGACTGGCTAAGACCACAGATAAAGACAAGATACTAAAACTGGCAAGAGAGAAATGACAAGTGACTTACAAAGGTCATCCCATCAAGCTAACACTGGACCTCTCAATGGAAACAATGCAAGCAAGGAAAGAATGGGAAGACATATTGAAATTTTTAAGAGAGAAACAATTTCAACCAAGATTATTATATCCTGCAAGATTATACTTCATATGAGAAAAAAAAATTAAAATCTTTTCAGACAAACAAAACCTGAAAGAACTTGCCAACACCAGACAGCTCTTCAAGAAACCCTGAAGAGAGTACTATTCTATGAAAACTAAAGAGTGAACAGCCAGAAATAAAGGAATAAAAGGCAACGGAGACAATGGTCAACTTAAACGTCTGGACAAGTCCGGAAATACCAGTAGTAACATTGAATGGTAATGGACTCAGTTCTCTGATCAAGACACACAGACTGGCTGAATGGGTAAAAACAAAAACAGAAATCCTCTATCTGTTGCCTACAGAAAGCCCACCTCATGGATAAAGACATACATAGACTAAAAGTGAAGGGTTGGAAAAAGGTTTTCCATGCAAATAGGAACCAAAAAATAGCCAAAGTCACGATTCTAATTTCTGACAAAATAGGCTTTAAAACAAAAACTGTTTGAAGAGACAAAGAAAGGCACTATATTGTAGCAAAAGGGTCAATCAAACAAGAAGATATAACACTTCTAAATATCTATGCACCTAACACAGGAGCACCCAAATATGTGAAGGAAAGATCATTATATCTAAAAGGAGAGATAGACTGAAACACACTAGTTCTTGGAGACCTCAACACCCCACTATCCCCTCTAGACAGATGACCTAGACAAAAAATAGGTAAAGAGATAAAGGATTTAAATGATATCATAAGTCAATTGGACTTAACAGACATCTATAGAACATTCTATCCAAATACCACGAGATACACTTTTTTCTCACCTATACATGGAACTTTTTCGAAGATTGACCACATGGTAGGGCACAAGGCAAGCCTATACAGATTCAAAGGCATAGACACTATATCAAGCATCTTCTCCGACCATGATGGAATTAGACTTGATTTTAATGTCAAGAGAAACCCTCAAAAAATACACAAATACATGGAAACTAAATAACCTACTCCTGAATGAGTTCACAACTACTGAAGAAATAAAGACTGAGATCAAAAGATTCATGGAAGCCAATGAAAATGAGGACATGAGTTTCGATAATCTTTGGGACACTGCTAAAGCCATCATAAGAGGGAAGTTCATAACAATAAGTGCAAATAAGAAGAAGATGGAAAGAAGGCTAATGGATCACCTAACATCATGCCTTAGAGAACTGAAAAGCAACAGCAAAAATATCCAAAAAACTCCAGGAGAAAGGAAGTAATAAAGATATGAGCAGAAATAAATGAAATAGAAAATAAACAACTATACAGAAAATAAATGAAAGTAAAAGCTGGTTCTTTGAAAAGATAAAAATGATACACCTCTAGTGAGACTTATTAAGAAGAGAGGAAAGGAACCAGGTAAATCAATTTTGCAATGAAGCAGGCAATATAACAACAGACAAAGTAGAAATACAAAACATCATTATGGGAACCAGCAATTAGCATAATGGCTCTGCCGCTGGACTCCCATGTAGTCGACTGCAGTTCATGTCCCGGACCTGGTGGCTTAAAATTCACGCTGGGCACATGTGCATGTGTGCTCAAGATCCTGAGAGGAGAATAGAAGAGAAGGGATTGTGGCGTGACCATCCCCTCTGGGGGGGTGATTTC
>NW_006201797.1:1218000-1218482 GCF_000334495.1 Tupaia belangeri chinensis | reverse complement strand
GAAAACTTTTCCACTAAAAACTGGAACAAGACAAGGATGCCCACATTCTCCACTCCTTTTCAGTATAGTACTGGAAGTCCTTGCCAACTCACTCAGAAAAGAGAATAAAACAAAAGGCATTCAAATAGGAAAACTAGAGGTGAAATTCCCTCTACAGTGTCCATGAAAAAATTCCTGGAAGTAATACATGAATACAGTAAAGTTGCAGGATACGAAATCAACATACAGAAATCTATAGCATTTTTATATACGAGCAACAAGGAAGACTGAGATAGAACGGAAAAAAGTAATTCCATTTACTATAGCCACAAAAAGTATAAGATATTTAGGAGTAAATCTAACCAAAGAAGTTAAAGACCTCCACAAGGAAAACTATGAGAAGATAAAAAAAGAAATTGAAAATGACACAAAAAAGTGGAAGGATATCCCATGTTCCTGGATTGGAAAAATTAATATAATCAAAATGGTAATTCTACCCAAAT
>NW_006201797.1:1193614-1217798 GCF_000334495.1 Tupaia belangeri chinensis | reverse complement strand
GCACAGAAACAGACAGGTAGACCAATGGAACAAAATAGAGTTCCCAGAAGTAAATTCCCAAACATACAGTCAACTGATTTTTGAAAAGGGGTACTAGTTAATCCAGTGGGAAAACCTCTTCAGCAAATGGTGCTGGAAAAACTGGATATTCACCTGAAGAAAAATGGATTTGAGCCCCTACCTCTCACCTTTGACAAAAATCAACTCAATGTGGATCAAAGATCTAAACCTAAGACCTCAAACTATAAAACTGCTCCTAGAAAACAATGAGAAAACTCTGGGAGACATTGGATAGGCAAAGACGTTCTAAATAAGACCTCCAAAGCACAGTCAATATTCCCCAAAATAGGCAAGTGGGATTACATCAGACTAATAAGTTTTTGCATGGCGAAAGACACAGTAATAAGTATGAAATTGACAGCCCTCAGATGGGAAAATATTTTTGTAAACTATGCTTCAGAGAAGGGGCTGATAACCAGAATACACAAGGAACTCAAGCAGCTGTCCCGAACAAAGATGATCAACCCTATTAAAATATGGGAGAATGAATTGAAAGAACCACTCTCTAAGGATGACATACAAATAGCCAAAAGGCATATGAAAAAATGCTCCACATCCCCCCTTGTAAGGGAAATGCAGAACAAAACAACAATGAGATATCACCTAACTCCAGTCAGATAAAAAAAAAAAAAAAAAAAAAAAAAAAGGTAAGTGCTGGCAGGGGTGTGGTGAAAGGGGAACTCTCCTACACTGCTGGCGGGAATATAAATTGGTCTGGCCACTGTGGAGAACAATTTGGAGATTCCACAAAAATCTAATGGAACTTCCATATGATCCAACAATCCCACAAGACAGAAGAATTCTTAATCGGAAAAGTGCTTGCACATCGATATTTATTGTGGCATTATTCACAATTACTAAGACATGGAACCAACCCAAATGCCTATGAACAGATGAATGGACTGAAAAACTGTGGCACATATATTCTATGAAATACTAGTCAGCCATAAGACAATAAGACCCTGGCTTTTGACAGAAAGTGGATGAATATGGAAGATTTACTGCTAAGTAAAGCAAGCCAGGCTATGAAGGAGAGACATTGTATATCTCCCCTTAATATATACCGTGTGGCCACACTCTATGACCGAAATTGAATGACTAAAGGATATAGAAACACAGTAAATGGTTGTGAATACCAGATATAGGGAGGGAAGAAGGTGTGTGAATGAAGAGAATGTGAGGAAGGACATTAAGGAGAAAAATAAAGAGGCATAGCATTAATGGGACAAAAAAATGGGGTATTATCTGTTGAAGATAACTTTATAGTATTATCACTGGACTTGGGAGAAATACACACACATTGGAATATTCACTTTGCAAACTAAATAATGTGATTTAATGTATAAAAGAACTTGAAATAAAATTTAAGAAATTGATATCACTAAAATCTGAAAAAAATATAGATTTGGAGTTAGAGAATAAGTAATAATTACACCAATAAACTAATTTGTTCTCTCAGAAACTCTAAAGCAGCACTAACTGATAAAAATGTCAATGATGATAGAAATGTTTTATATTTTCCCAGTCCAATATAGTAACCATGTAACTCTCAGGCACTAAATATGTCTATTACAAATGAGAAAGTAAATGCTTGATTTTATTCATTTTGATCTATTTAAATTTAAATAACCGACTGTATGTAGTGACTAGTATATTGGATAGCAAAGCCATTAAGAGATAAAAACAATGGAGCATGATTAGTGTCTCAAGAAATATTGACAAGTAAAATCTATTTATTTGCATCCATAGTATACTGTGTGTATGTCTGTGTGTTAAAATAGAGAAATTTCAGGAGAATGGAGGAGAAGGGATTGCGGCGTGACCATCCCCCCTGGGGGGTGATTTCTCGCTTTCTGTCTCTAATGTCTCTCTCTGTCTGTCTGGCGAGCGCACGCGCCCTATAGTGAAAATCTCTCAAAAAAAAACAAAAAAAAAAAATAGAGAAATGTCAACTTCAGCTTCTGCTTTCAGAAAAAAAGAGTAACAGAGACTAGATTTACCATCTGTTATGACTAATGTTATATGTCAACTTCAGTGGGCCATAGGATCCCCAGATAAGGGTTAGGCATTACTTATAGGTATATCTATGAAGGTTTTTAGAAGAGATGAGCATTTTAATTTGTGTACTGGGTAAAGCATATTTCCATCCTCAGTGTAGCTAGGTATCAGTCAATCTACTGAGAGCATGGCCCAGCACATAGCATAGTAGCTAAAAAAGTTGGATCCCACATGACCAACCACATTCAAAAAGCCCCAGTGGCTTTAAAAACAAGCCATATGTGCATGCCCAAAATCTCAACAAAATGAAGAAATGGAGGAGAAAAGTTACAGCATGGCAATACCCTATGAGGGAGAAGAGATGCTTTCTCCCTTTCTCTCACTCCCCCCCACCGTCTGTCTCTGTCACACACTCTCTCTCTCTGTCTCTCTGCTGAGTCATGAACCCTCTGGTAATTAAAAGAAAAAAAAATCTGTTGAAACCTGAACAGAACAAATATGGTAATGGAAAGTTTAATTAATTCTGTCTGACTGCTTAAGGAATGAAATCAGTCTCCTGCTGTTGGCACTCCTGGTTCTCAGCCCTTCAGACCCAGACTAGAATCTATACCATCAGCTCTCCAGTTCTTATGCCTAAAAAACACATCATCGGCTTTCCTATGTCTCTAGCTTCCAGGTAGTAGATTATGGGACTTCTCAGCCTCCACAATCATATAATCTATTACCTTATAATAAGTCTCTTTATATATAGTCATACTTATACATTCATAATTTATAAATATATATGAAGAGATTTACTATAAGGTACTGGCTCACATGATTTTAAAAGTTAGGGAAAGCCCCCAAAATCTACCATCTGAATATTTAAATGTGTAAGTATTACCATCCTCTTTGTTCTGTTTCTCTGAAAAACTCTACTAATATACCCCCCCACTTGAAACAACTAAAAAATAAAAAGATAAAATGCATAAACATTTTTTTGACATTGGATCTCTAGCAATGAAGAGTGGTGATCCCTGAAAAATTAAAATGAAGTTCACTCTCTGATTGCCTCGACTTACTGAAAGAAATTCTCCAAGGTGTCAAACAAAAAGAATAAACACATGTAGAGCCTGGAAGACACTCTGATGAGGCAGAGCTGTGAGGCACCTAAAATTCACAGAACACAGTACCAGAGAAAACACAGATAATCAGAATAGAACAGAGAACAAGACCTTCAAACTGCTGCCCCATTGAGTTTTCGGTTGAATGCTAATCAGCAAATGCATGTTAAAACACTTCCTAAAGCTAAAATGACAAACCTGAAAGAATTAGAATAATTCTCTGAGCTCACAAAAAAAATAGAAATAGGTCTTGTTTCCACCAGCCATAGTAGGAAAACCTCATAGTTTCTGGAGCATCAGGTAGTGTAATCATAAGAGTTTTTAAAAAAAGAAAAAGAAGAAGAAGGGACTTGCAGATGGCATAAGGGTTACCTTGCTGGACTCCCACATAGTTAACTGCAGATCGAGTCCCAGACCTAGCGACTTAAAACTTACACCGGGTGTGTGTGCATGCATGCCCAAGGTCCTGAGAGGAGAATGCAGAAGGGATTGCACATGGCCATTCCCCCGGGGTGTGGGGGGGGAGATTTCTCACTTTCTATCTCTCTGTCTCTCCAGCAAGCCCATGTGCTCTGTAGCAAAAATCTCTCTGGAGGAAAAAAAACAAAAGAGTTAGGCTTCACTAATGGAAAACAGCTAGCCCTAGACGAATATTTCCAATCTGGGGCCATGTTGCCTCTGAGGAGATACTTGGCAATGCCTAGAGAGATTTCTGCTTGTCACAATTTAGGGAGATGCTACTGGCATCTAGTAGGTACAGGCCAGAGTTTCAGCTAAACATCCTTCAATACAAGGATAACCCCACACAATAAAGATTCATCCACCCAAAAATGTCAAGACTGAGAAACCTGCCCTAGAAGAAAAGTTGCTCTGGTCCCACCCAATAAAGCTTAAGTGGAAGATCTGATATATTCTGGTTTTTAATCCCTTGTTGAAAATATATCTTGCAAATACTTTCTTCATTCTATAGGCTGCCTCTTCAGTCTGTTTTCTTTTCTTTTTGGAGAGGTTTTCGCTATAGGGCACGTGCACTCGCCAGACAGACAGAGACAGAGAGACAGAAAGTGAGAAATCACCCCCCAGGGGGGATGGTCATGCCGCAATCCCTTCTCCTCCATTCTCCCCTTGGGATCCTGGGCACGCACGAACACGCACCCGGTGTGAGTTTTTTTAAGCCACCAGGTCCGGGACACGAACCACGGTCGACTACGTGGGAGTCCAGCAACATAGCCATTACGCTAACTGCTGGTTCCCAGTCTGTTTTCTTTACTCTGAAAAAAAAATCTTTTAATTTGACCTCATTTTCTATTTTTGTTTCTGTTGCCCATGATTTTGAGGTATTATCTTAAAAAAAATCTTTGCCCATATTAATGTCCTGAAGCATTTCCCCTGTTTTCTTACAGTAATTTTACAGTTTGTGGTCTTATATTAAGGTCCATAATCCATTCTGAGTTTGTTTTTGTATATTTGAGAGATAAGGATCTAGTTTCATTCTCTTGCAAATGAATACCCAATTTCCCCAGCACCACTTATTGATGTTATTATTATTTCCCCAATAAATGTTCTTGGCACCTTTGTCGAAAATCAATTGGCTATAGGGAACCAGCAGTTAGCGTAATGGCTATGTCGCTGGACTCCCACGTAGTCGACCGCGGTTCGTGTCCCGGAACCGGTGGCTTAAAACTCACACCGGGCACGTGTGCGTGCGTGCCCAAGATCCTGAGAGAAGAATGGAGGACAAGGGATTGCAGCATGACCATCTCCCCTGGGGGGTGATTTCTCGCTTTCTGTCTCTCTGTCTCTCTCTGTCTGTCTGGCGAGCGCACGTGCCCTATACTGAAAAAAACCTCTCCAAAAAAAGAAAAAGAAAAGAAAAATCAATTGGCTATATACAAGTGGGCTTATTTCACAGTGTTCTATTCTGTTCTATTGGTCTATGTACTGGTTTTATTCCATTACTGGCATAAACAGGATTAATAGCTAGAACATATCAGATCTTGCTGTTTTGGTTACAAAAACTTTGTATATATTTTTAGGTCAGGCAGTGTGATATCTCCAGCTTTGTTCCCTTTTGTATATTTTTGCTTTGGTTATTCAGAGTATTTTTGCAGTTCCACAAGTTTTATAATTGTTCAGAAATGGATAGAAAAATATTTGAAGAAATAAAGGACCAACGTTTTTAATGTTTGGCAAAAAACTATACACCCACAGATCTAATAAGTGTGATATGAAGAAAATCCAATTGTTTTTATCTAGGTTTTGACAGACACACATTTCAAGACTGTGGATGTCAGTCATATCTGCCAACCCACCTGTCATGGGTGGAAATTTGTTCCCCCCCAAAAAAAGATTTACCAAAGTACCAGTGCTGTGAATATGATCTCAACTTGGAAATATAATCCTCTACATATGTAATCACATTAAAACGAAGTCATACTCAAGTAAAGTGTGCCCTCATTATAGAGGATTATTAGCTTTATCTAGAAGCCAAGAAATGCCAAGGCTTGCCAGCAACACCAGAAACTAAGAGAAAGTCATGAAGTTGAAACTCTCTTAGAACCTTCAGAAAGAGCATTAGCCTTCTTACAACTTAATTTTGGACTTTTGGCTTCTACAAATATGAGAGAATAAATTTCTGTTGTGTAGGTTGGTTTTAGGGTTTTCGAAGTTATTGTTTGTTTGTTTTGAGAGCTTTCTTTTTTTTCCAATAGGGCATGTGCACTCACCATAGAGAGAGACAGACAAAAAGTGAGAAATCATTCTCCAGGGAGAATAGCCTTGCATCAAGCCCTCATCCATCATTCTTCTCCCAGGATTTAGAATGCAAATACACATACCTGGCATGACTTTCAAGTCACCAGGTCTGGGACTACAAATGCAGTCAACCACATGAGATTTCAGCACCTTAACCACTATGCCACCAGTTGGCGCCAAATTTCTGTGTTTTAAGCCACCTCTTTTGCAGTAATTTATTAGGGCTGCCCTACAAAGCTAATACACATATATGCAGGACCTGAAAAAAAAAAATTGGCCAACACTTTTGTCATACTCATCCCAGCATGTTCCCCTGACCCTGAGGGTATAAAAGTGTTGAAACTGAAAAGTAGAAGCTTGTTTTCTATGCTGTTTCACCATATCATTCGCCATTACCTCCCCTCACTCAGTATCTAATAAATGAATCAATACATTACCATTT
The DNA here is from genome assembly GCF_000334495.1 of Tupaia belangeri chinensis. NCBI lineage: Eukaryota > Metazoa > Chordata > Mammalia > Scandentia > Tupaiidae > Tupaia > Tupaia belangeri. The sequence continues at coordinate 1,211,441 of NW_006201797.1, read as the reverse complement.
ACCATTATCTCCCCTCGCTCAGTATCTGATAAGTGAATCAATACAAAATGAGAGTGTCTTCATGGCCTAGATGACATGTAATCTCTGATCTGCCACCCCCACCCAGCCATAAAACCATGAAGCAATACTACTAAGAGATTATAAATCAAAATAACAAGGGGTTACAGTTTCTAAGAAGGAATTGTCATATTCAAGACGCTTAAAACCATTTCCCTCAAGTACGAGAGCACTTTGCTGATGAAGCTCCTAGGAAGAGTGTCAGTCACTCAGGGAAAACTAAATTGTTTGTCAGGCAGCCCTGCCATAGCCAGATGCAGCATTCAGGAGATCACAGGCGAGTGGAGCCAACTGGCCTCCGGCTGCCCTTTGACTTCACCATAATTCACACCAGGCTGTTGTAGTCTTTTATAGCACAAAGAACCTTTCATTCTGAGAGGAAATGTAGTCTGAGCACTGCAATGACAAAGCCCTTGAGAACAGAGCACAGGCAGAAGCGCAGACAGAAAGGTGGAGGAAGGTAAGGGAGGAAGGCCTACAGGACCCTGAGAGCAACCTGGCTGTCTTGCCCAGGTGTCACCTATTTTACACACAGCTGTTTAGGAGAACATCTCTGCTTCTGTGTGAGAGTATGGGTTCATACGGTGAAAGGGAAGTAGGTACGTGTGGTACAGTACAGTGTATGTGGTGTGTATGTGTGTAGCACGTGCCTTATATGTATGCGTGGATATGTAGTGTATATGTATTATGTATAGTATTGTGTGTATGTGTCACGTCTGTGTGATATGAGCGTGTGGTGTATACAGTATGTGTGTGTGGTACGTCTGTGTGGTATGTTCAGTGTGGGGAGGTAGTATGTGTGTTGTGGTATAAAGTATACATGTGTGTATACTACTGGATGTGGTATGTCTGCGTGGTATGTATGTGATATGTCCATGTGGTGTGGTGTGGTATGGTGTACTGGGGGAGGCGGGTGACGAAATGCCTGGCTTCAGGATTTCCTAGGTTCAGATGGAGTAAAATAAGCCTGAGTACGTAGCTGCAGCATCGGCAGTGTCTTGGAGCTGATCCACTGTCTGGTCTATTTTTAGCAATGATGCGCCATGACTTTGCACTCTTTATTATAATTGGTGGCAGCAGGATCCCGTTGGGAACAGCAACTACAGCTAAGGACTCTCTGCTTCCCACATCACACCATCTCATAGTCCTTTTGAACAAATCATAAAGCATTTCTAGGCCTCTGGGACATTTCAAACATTACATATAATTTTCCAGAATTTGAGGAGCAAACAAAAAAAAATCACTTAATATATAAACACTAATTCTATATGAAGACTTTTAACTAGTCCCTCCAGTCACTTTAAAAATCTGGGAACTGAGTAAACAAATGCCAACCAAGTGCAAAATCATGATTAGTATTTACCAGAGGAAATGAAAAAGATGCTGTAGTTGGCATGAATTTATTAGCTCTAAGCCCACTATAAAGCTATGGAGCAAGTATCAATAGCTACTAAATAAAATAAATTAAATAATATGAATGTCCTTTTTTCTTTTTTCTTTTTTTTTTTTTTTGGAGAGGTTTTTGCTATAGGGTGTGTGCGCTCACCAGAAAGACAGAGAGACAGAGAGACAGAAAGCAAGAAATCTCCCAGGGGGGATGGCCACGCTGAAATCCCTTCTTCTCCATTCTCCTCTCAGTGGAATCGTGGGCACACACGCACATGCGCCTGGCGTGAGTTGAAGCTACCAGGTCTGGGACTCGAACTGCGGTTGACTACGTGGGAGTTTAGCAACATAGCCATTACGCCAACTGCTGGTCCCTGAGTGTCCTTTTATACTGAGATACTATATCCCAGATATTATAAGAATTTTCAATGAGATTACTAAGTGATAATAGTTTCCCTAGCAACATCAGTTATTTCCCCTTCACAAATGTAAGGAAAGATTAGACAAGTTCGGAAACTCCTAGAATGTCAAATCAAAAGAAAAAAATTTTAAGTCTTAGATTAAAACAAATAATTCAAAGCAATTGATGAATGATTAGAAAATGCCTGTGAGACTCATGGGTTAATCAAGGAAACTGAAAGAGCCCTAAAGATCAAGGCTGTCCATTACAAAGAAGGAATCAAACTGCCTCAAAAAGGAAATGACTTGTCTGAAATTACATCCCAGGAAATGACATCTCTTGAGTTAATCCAAATTTTCCCACTTCTGGCCCAATATTCTTTATACTTTCTAAACTATCTCAGCACTATCTATGCCTGACTCTATGCTAGGTACTGTGGTTACCACAAAAATGAATTAAATCCAATGAAGGGCAAACAAGAGCTTAGGCTTCTATGATAATATAGCCATGCTTAGAGAAAGTACTCTGAACTGTAACCTCACTATTCCCTATGTATAACTGAAGTCGGATCACCATAATAACCTTAAAAACTGTTGGGACCAGCAGTTGGCATCATGGCTATGTCGCTGGACTCCCATATAGTTGACTGCGGTTCAAGTCCCAGACCTGGTGGCTTAAACTCATGCCGGGTGCGTGTGCGTGCGTGCCCAGGATCCAGAGAGGAGAACGGAGGAGAAAGGATTGCGGCGTGGCCCTCCCCCCTTGGTGGTGATTTCTCGCTTTCGGTCTCTTTGTCTCTCTCTGTCTTTCTGGTGAGAGCACATGCGCTATAGCAAAAAAACTCTCCCCCCCCAAAAAAAAGGATGATGACCACCTCCATGCCTTAGGAGTTCTCCTTGTTGGATGCTCCACAAGGCCTAACTCATGATAGCCCCAGCATGGACAGGAATTTGACTCTTGTGGAGGAAGGCCAAGTCTATAAATGAGAGGTAAGAGGAGAGCAATTTTGTTTCATTTTCACTTCAAAAATGGAATATTAAGTTGAATAGTCCCTGCCTTGAGGGAGCTTAATTAAATGACAAAGAGTTAAATGTAGTAAGTACTAATACCTGAGATTTTCTGATGTGGAGCACAGAAGTAGGTTTTCATCAAAGAGGTAGATATGCATCAAAGAACAATCAACAGAGTGAAAAAGAGACCTACAAATAAAAAATATTTGTAAATCATATTTAATAAAGGGATAATGTCCACAAGGTATAAAGAATTCCTATAATTCAACAACAAAAAAAAACTTTTTTCTTTTTTTTTTTTTCCAGACATTTTTGCCTTACCATACATGTGCTCACTGGACAGAGACAGTGAGTGGGAAAGTGAAAATTCACTCCCCAGAGGGGTCAGCCATGCTGCAATCCCTTCTCCTCCATTTTCCTCCCAGGATCTTGGGTACGTATGCATATATGCCCAGCATGATTTTCAAGCCACCAGGTCTGGTACTTGAACTGCAGCTGGCTATGTAGGAGTTCAACAACATAACCACTACACCATCTGCTGGCCTCAACAAAACTTGAAAATGAGCAAAGACTTTTTAAATATGCAAAAGACATTCCTCCAAAGATAGCCATACCAATGGCTAATAAGCATATGAAAAGATGTTCAACATCACTAACCATTAGAGAAAAGTAAATAAAAGACCCTTTCAGATGACTACTCTCACACAAAACAAAAGATAAGCATTGGCAAGAATGTGAAGAAAAGGGAACCTTTCTGCTCTGTTGCTGGGAATGTAAAATGGTGACCCCATTATGGAAAGTCATATAGAGAGTCCTCAAAAAATTAAAGATAATCATATATCCAGCCATCTCACTTCTGAGCATTTACCCCAAAGCATTGAGATCGATATCTCAAAGAGATATTTGCGCATCCACATTCATAGCAGCGCTATTCACAATAGCTTAGAGATTGAAGCTGTCCAAGTGCTGGGGCCAGAAGGTGGCATGGTGGTTAAGGTGCTGGCTCCCACATTTCTGACTGCAGTTCAAGTCCCAGATTTGGCAGTTTGCTTTCTCACTTTCCTCCATCTCTCTCTCTGTCTGTCTCTGGTGAGTGCACATGCCCAATAGCAAATTTTAAAAATAATAATAATATTAAATAATTCTTTAAAAAATGAAGTTATACAAGTATCTGTCAACAGAATAAACGAAACATGGTATATATAAACAATGAAAAATTATTCAGCCTTAAAAAGAAATCTTGTGGCTGAAGCTTGAAGACATTATGCTAAATGAAATAAGCCCATCGCAAAAAGAGAAATACTGTATGTTTGTACTTGCATGAGTTTCTACAGTATTCAAATTCACAGAAACAGCCTATCAGGAGCTGAAGAAAGAGACGCTAAGAAGTCATTTCTTGGGTATAGAGTTTCAGTTTTGTAAAATGAAATCATTCTGGAGACTGTTGTACAACAATGTGAATATGCTTACTCTCGATTTGTACACTTAATGGTAAAGATAGTAAATTTCATGTTGTGTGATTTTTACCACAACTTCCCTTTTTTTAAGGAATACGCTTTCCTTGTTTCTTCCTTCTTCCCATAATCAAACTAAGTTGACTCATAAATGGAAAGGATTGGCCTTAAAAAGTCCCTTATCTGACTTCAGATTACTGGGATATGAGCATTTCAAATAGGCTGTAGTCCCTGATGAGGCTGGGAAATCTTCATGTGGGCTGACCAGGAAGAGAACCAAGTGTCTTAGATTAGAGAGAAACAATAATGTTAGAGAAAAGGAGCCCATCATATCAGAGGCCAGGCCAGGAGAAAGGTTCATATCCATGCCAACAACAGCAAATCTACCAACTGTCTGAGAAGGAAAACTTTCCTCACCAATGTTTACACACTGAAAGTAACATTGGATAATTGCTACAACGGGACTGTAGGATGCCGTAACTTGTCTATAAAGTGAGACAATTTTTGCTGATTCCCTTTGCTTTTATACCACTTCCTTCCTAATGACCTGCAAGTGGTAGAGTAAGTACCAGCTTTGGCAAACAGACTGTGAAGGGGAAAGAACACTGTCTATAGAGTATGAGTCCAATTGTGCCACCTCAAAGCCAAAAAAGTCAAGCAAGTGACTTAAACTTTCTGAAATCAGTATACACACCAGAAAAATGAAAATAGTAAAGACACTTCAAAGGGCTACTGTGAGGATGACAAGAGATAACATGAGGTATCTCTAAAATGTTCACAGAAAATGTGTATTATGGGTGCCAGCAGGTGGCATAGTGGTCAAAGTCTTGGACTCCCACATGGCTGACTGTAGCCCAAGTCTCAGACCCTATCACTTGAAACTCACACCAGGCTCACATGTGTGTGTGCCCAAAATTCCAAGAGGAGAATGGTTAAGAAAAGATTGTGGCATGGCTATCCTCGCTGGGTTTGATTTCTCACTTTCCGTCTCACTGTCTCTCTGTCTCTCTGGCAAGCATATGTACCCTTTAGCAAAAACACTCCTTAAAAAGAAAATGTATTATGAAAAAAATTCATGGATTTCAGAATGTTTCTTGCACCAAAATGAACTCGGGCTTTAAGTCTATGTTTCCATAAACATTTTGAAGTCCCCCTGTACAGACAAAACTCCCCACACAGTGGCTTTGAGTGACCACTCATCAAATGTTGGGTCTCCCACAGAAAGTCCAGCCAGTGGAAGTATGCAACACTGAAATAACCCTGACTTGTTACTCCATAGCCATTTCTGGGATAGTTTTGATTCCATGTAGTTGTTTCTGAACATGGGTTCCCAATAACATCAGTCCTATGAGATATCAACATATTAACAAACACATATGCTTCTGTGCTTAATCAAAGCTCAGCCACTTAAATATAGTAAATAGGCTCAAGTGAAAGCACGTTAATGTCTTCTGTTGAAAATCCCTCCAAAGAAGAATATTTCCAAGTTTTTGTTTTAAACTATAGATCCCATTTAAAAGTCCACATCCCACTGGATTAATGTCTTTTCAATGCCATTTGGAGAATGATGGTATGGAAAACTTTAGACCTAGAAGCTAAATTAGCCCTAGGCCAATATCATCTTATGGTACATGTGCAAAAGCACACTTGTATAGATCAGCATCTTCCTTATCTCTCCCACTCATCTTATGAGAACCCTCTACCCTTCCTATGTACTAGTCCATGACTGATTCTCCTAACAAGAAATAAATAAGGGGGAGGAACAAAGGCAATAAGAAGGGAACAATCACGAGAACCAGCACCATCACGTTTACATTATCATCGGAGATTTGTGCATAATATACAACTTTGTTCTTACTGCACCCCTGCTCCAAATCCTTCCATGGTTGTCCCAGGAATAGTAGCACACGGCATTGCTACTCAGTAGCCTGAGGCCATGTGGGAGCCTGGGTTCAATTCCTAGCCTACTCTAAAATCCAGGTATTATGCATGTCTGCAGTTTCAGCTACTTGGGAGTCTGGAGCAGAAGGATCATAACACAGAAAGATTCTATCTAAAAATAAAAAATAAAAATAAAATAAAAACTCCTATGGTTCTAATATGCATGCTAAAGTATTTAGGGAAAACAATAGGATAGACTGATTGGGGAAAAAAAAGAATAGATGCATTTAAATATGCAATTCTATTAGTCAGCTCCTGGTTAGAAGATTCTTTTGATTCTTCTCTCTGGTTGAAATTTGTCATAATAAAATGCCAGAGGAAAAAATTTCTTTGTTCCCTAATACAGCACTTTAAGCACAGATGATGGTCCACACATGTGTGTTGGATGAAAACCACAAGTTAGTAATACATATTTTAACAAGTAAAAATTTCCAAAAACAGAAACAGCACAAATCCCAATAGGATTCAAACAAAGAGTATATAACATAAAGAGAAGGAAAATGAGAACCTCTGATTCTTTTTTCGAGTTTTATCAATATCTGTTGTGAATGGGTTTGCCTTTCATCTGTTAATGGAAGTATCCATGCAGGGGGCTAGCAGGTGGCGTAGTAGTTGGGGGCACTAGACTCCCACATGGCCGACCACAGTTCGAGTCCTGGACCTGGCAACTTCCTTTCTCACTTTTCCTCCCTCCCTCCTTCTCCTTCTCCCTCTCTGGTAAAATTAAAATAAATGAAGTTAAATAAAATAATTCTTTTAAAAAAATAAAAGAAAGAAAGTATCCATGTGGACATTTCTACAGAGCTACTTTGTGTTTATGCCAGCTCTAATCTTATCCACATTCTCCTACCACTAGTTGACTTCCATGGATACAGTCAAGCCTAAGATCTAGGTCACAGTAAAAACTCTAGCTATAACTCTATCACGGATAGTATAAAAGACAGTCAAGTTACTCATTACAACTGCACTTTGAGTACCACAACCACCAAACAGTGTACCAGCATGGTAAGCCAATGCTCTGTGGCCTCCTGCTTATGTGGCCTTGGGTACTACCTATGTGTCTACAGGGAGACACAAACATGTGGCAGTCACACTTCTAACTACTGCACAGTGGTTTAGAATTCACACAGGCCCATATCCCTGATGAATACAGATGCAAACATTTTCAACAATATATAAATATAATACATCACATTAACAAAAGGAAAGATAAAAACCATATGATCATTCCTCAACACAATAAAAGCCATCTATGACAAACCCATAGCTAACATGAAAGCTTTTCCACTAATAACTGGAACAAGGCAAGACTGCCCACTTTCCCCACTCCTTTTTAACATAGCACTGGGAGTTCTAGCCAATGCAATGAGACAAGAGAGTCAAATAAAAGGCATCTGAATAGGAAAAAAAGAAGTGAAATTATCTCTATTTATAGATGATATGCTGCTATACATAGAAAGTCCAAAAGAATCCACAAAAAAAAAGAAAAACTCCTAGATGTGATAAATGAATATAGTAAAGTGGCAGGATACAAAATCAATGTATGAAAATTTATAGCATTTTTATACGTCCACAATAGACAAATGGAGACAAAATTGAAAAGAGCAATCCCATTTACAATACCCACAGAACCAATTAGATATCTAGGATTAAACCTCACCAAAGACAGCAAAGATCTCTACAAGGAAAACTATGAAACACTTGAAAAAGAAAGTTAAAGTGATTTTTAAAAGTGGGAAAACATCCCGTGTTCCTGGATTGGAAAATTTAATATAACCAAGATGTCAATCCTATCCAAATTAATCTACAAACTCAATGCAATTCCAGTCAAACTATCAGAGATATTCCTCACAGAAATAGGAAAAAAAAATCATAAAATTTGTCTGGAATCATAAAAGGCCCTGTATCACCAAAGCGATACGGTGTAAGGGGAAAAGTAGGATGCATCTCACTTCCTGACCTCAAAATATATTACAAAGCTGTGATAATTATAACACCATAGTATTGGCACAAAAACAAAAAAGCAGACCAATGGAATAGAATTAACCCCTAAATAACCCCTAAAACATACAGTCAACTTATCCTTGACAAAGGACACAAGACAATCCAGTGGGAAAATGAAAATCTCTTTAGCCAATGGTGCTGGGAGAACTGAATGTCCACCTGCAGAGGAATGAAACTCAACCCTTATCTCTACTAACAAAAATCCACCTGAAATGGATTGAGGATCTAAAGATAAAACTTCAAACTATAAGAATACTAGTGGAAAACACAGGAAAAACTCTTGGAGACTTTGGGGTAGGCAAAGACTTCTTAAAGAAGACCCCCAAAGCACAGGCAATACTTCCAAATATAGACAAATGGGACTATATTATACAGAGAAGCTTTTGCACAGCAAAAGAAACAATAATTAGAGTAAGAAGACAATTCTCAGAGTGGGAGAATATAATTGCAATCTAGATTTCAGATAAGGGGCTGATAACCAGAAAATACAGGGATAAGCAGTTTATCCACACATACACACGCACACACAAATCAATCCAATTAAAAGATGGAAAAATGAACTGAAAAGACTATTTTCAAAAAAAGACATACAAACAGCCAAAAAGCATATGAAAAGATGCTTAACATCTCTTATCATAAAGGAAATGCAAGTTGATACCACTTAACCCCAGTCATAATGGCTAAAATTAAAAAAAAAAAAAAAGAAGAAGAAGAAACAATGATAAGTGTGGGCAAGATTGTGCTGAAAAGGGAACTCTCCTGCACTGTTGGTAAGAAGGCAAATTAGTACAACCACTGTGGAGGACAATATGGAGAGTCCTCAGAAACCTACAAATAGAACTACTGTAAGACCCATAATTCTACTCTTAGGTATTTACCCAAAGCATAGAAAAACTCTGTCAGAAAAAAAACTTGTATACCCATGTTTACTGCAGCATTACTAGGACATGGAATCAACCCAAATGTCCAAAACTAGATGGGTGGATTAAAAAAACATGGCATATGTTCTCTATGGAATACTACTCAGCCACCAAAAAAAAAAAAACAATGAGACCCTGATATTTGATACAAAGTGGGTGGATATGGAAGACCTAATGCTAAGTGAAGCAAGCCAGAGTATGAAAGACAAACTGTATATCTGTACTCAATATATACCAAATGTCTGCACTATATAGCAGAAACTGAAAGTTCGGAAAGTATAGTAGTAGGGAGGGCAACTATAGATACTAGAGATAGTAAGGATACAGGTAATACAGTGGTGGGTAAGAGAGGGAGGGAGGGAGGGGAGCAGGGGGGGGGAATACATTTAGATGACACAAAAATGAAAAGTTATTGGCTGATGATAATGTATATGGAAATGTCTTCATCTTGATTGATATGCACCATGTTCATGCTGGAAAAGCAATGTTGTATACTGTAAAGTTATATAGTAGCTAAATAAAAATTTTAAAATTTATTTTTAAAAAGTAGAATTAAAGTATCAGTTTTGGTGTAAAAACTTTTGAAATCTGTGCATAGTGTTTTTTTTTTATAACATGCAAGTCGCATGAACTTTTTTGAAGACCAGGGGCTCATTCCTCCAGGAAATACTCTGTAAGGCCAACTCTGGCCAAACGTCCTGGGCAAGTTCTAGACTTTCCTAGAATGCCAGGTAGGTGTGCATGTGCACACAATGCCTGTGATCCGTCCCAGCTGAGACAGAATGGATTGTGGTGTGAGGACCTTGTTGGTGGTACCTGCCTCCCAAAGGAAAAAGAAAGAAAGGAAAGAAAGTAGAAAGGCAGAAAGAAAAAGAGAAAGAAATTAGGAAGAGTCAGGAAAATATATTACATTTATTCATCACAAACTGAAACTTCCTTCATATTGTTACAAGAAGGAATAAAGGTGAGAAAAAGTGAAAAGAAAAAAATAAAATAAAACTGAACTAACCTAAGCAGACAGTCTTTAGGATACATGGGTGTATTAGAGTAGAGGGTCAAATAGTAGGTAAGTCAGGATTCAAACCCAGGTCTGTCTGAATCCAATGATCATTTTTTCCAACAAAGAGTAGAAGAAAAGGAGAGAGAGCTCTCAGGAGACAAGAATTTTCTCTTAGAAAAAAAAAATTCATAATTTATTGTCCATCTCTCCTCGTCAACGGGCGCTCTTTTCTATGCAACACTTCTTCTCCCACATTACGAAACACACTCACTAATGAGACTCTCCAGTCTCTTTCCTGCAGAAGTCACTTGAGTCCACACTAGCATTAGAATGGGACACAGTGGCATACCTTCAATGTCATCTGCAGGTGCCTGCCTGGTTTTCTAGCAAGGAGTGAGTCATTTGAGCTGCCTTTGACAGTATGTCCATGGTAAACCAGAGACCACTCAAGTCAGATCTCACAGAGTGTCCTGAATCACAATGTTCATTTAACTTAGAAGTAGAAATCCTGGGAGGGACCAGCAGGTAGAACAGTGGTTAAGGTGCTGGATTCCTACATGGCCGACCATAGTTCAAGTCCCAGATCTGGTGGCTTGAGAACCACAATAAACACCCAAATCAGTATTTGAATGTTTCTAAAATTTTTAAAAAGAAAGAAATCCTGAGAAAACTAGTTTGCACTACCAAACTTCAGTCATATTTGACTCAATGAGACAGAGCTGACCAAATTGACCAGAATTGCCCAAATACGGGTCATGTAAGAAATTTTTAAAGTGCAAGGAATGAAAGAAACCATGGACTTTGTCAATTCAATGTTTGATCTAGAGGACTCCCATCTCCTTTAATCCATTTACACTTCAGATTTTGCTATTATTTGAATGTTTTCCCCAGCCCCTGCCCCCCAAAAAAACATGTCTTGAGATATGGCTATGATGAGATAAAGAGAGTGGGACCAGAAAATGGCACAGTGGCTGCAACACTGGACCCCCAAAGGGCCAACCATGGTTCAGATCCCAGACCTGGTGGCTTGAAACTCACACCAAGTGCATGTATTATGTGCCCAAGATCCCAAGAGCAGAATAGGCGAGAAGGGATTGTGACACAGCCATTCCCCTGTGTGGATGATTTCTCACTTTCCCTCCCTCCCTCCCTCCCTCCCTCCCTCCCTCTCTCTCTCTGGAGAGTGAAAAGTTCATCTGGCTATGGTGTTGAAAGATGGGGCCTTTGGCCTTCCAAAGATTATGGTTAAGGTCATCAGGGAAGGGTCCTCATGATTGACATCCAGTGGGTTTATAAGGCAAGGGAATAACACAGAGACACACAGGTGCTTATACACTCTTGCCCTCTACCATGTTGGATTGTAGCCAAAAGAACTTCAACAGATGTGGTCCACAGATCTTGGACCTCCAAACCATAATCTGAGTAAATATCAATTTTCCAAATTACCCAGACTAGGAAATTTTCTGTTACTATCAATGAAACAAACAGGAAAAGCCCTCCTGGTAGATTTTTCTTTCATATTTGCTGTGGGAAAACAAAAATTCTTGAACCAATCCATTGGGTCACTCAGGAAAAAAATTACTGAACCAATCTATTGGGTCATAAGGTCATGATGTATTTCCCCATGTTTTTCTGTGTAAAAATGCATCATGACTTTTCCAACAACCCAATGTTTATTCTAAATCATTCATTTTACCACTAGTGGCTTTACACAGCAAAGATTTTTTTTTTCTCACACTACATGCCCAACATGTCACTTTATAATCTCTCATGGACCCAGTCTGACAGAGACTCTATCTTAGCACATTTTGCATGGTCACTGCAGAGGTGGAAAATGACAGTTGGCATGAGAATCAGACACTAGCAAGTCAATGCTTCTACCCACAAGTGAGACATGTGACTTCCACTTACATTAAATTAGCCAATGGGACTCATCTGGGCATATTTGACTTCAGGAGTTAGAGAACAGGAATCTTGACACTCAGCCAAAAGGGAGAAAGCAGCAATGTTTATGAACCACACCAGTGACAACTAGAGTCACACAGCTAGTTAAGGGCAGAGCTAGGCTAGGACTCTAGCCTCCCAACATCCTGTGGATGTATTTATTTTCCTGTCCTTCAAGGCCTAAGACAAGTTCCACATTCCTAAGGAAGCCATCCTTAACCACTCCACCCACCTTTTTCTTTGCCTTTACCTAACTTCTCTAACTCATTAAGGTCTAAGTGGTTACCTTGGTAACTGTCTGCTCTGGCTTGAAATGTGTTCCTAAATTCATGTATTGGAATTTTAATCCCCAGTGCAACAGTGTTGAGAGGTAAATCCTTTAAAAGGTGATTAGGCCATAAGAGGGTCAACCCTCATGAATGGATCAGTGCCATTACCATGGGAATGGATTAGTTATCACAAGTGAGTTCTTGATAAAAGGCTGAGTCTAGCTCCATTTCCCTCTCTCCCTTACATGTATTCTCATCCCTTGGACCCTCAGCATGAGATGACACAATATGAAGGCCCTGGCCAGACACTGGTCCCTTGCGAATGGACTTTCCAGTTTCCAGCACTATAAAAAATAAATCTTCTTTATAAATTTTCCAGTCTGATGTGTTTTGTTATAGAAGCACAAAATGGACTAAGTCACCATAAATGAAATCCTTTCCCTTTAGTGTGGGAAATATACACAAACACACGCATACATACAAACATACAGAGTGCCATTTTTAAGAGACCTTTCTATTAATGTTGGATTCTATGGTATCAAAAAATAGGTACTAGAAATGTAAAGATCCTTCTCTTAGACTCAAAAGAACACAAAACATGGAGAATTTAATTAAGAAGACTTAAGAGGGGACAATACAAACTGAGACGTGGAAAGCATTTTGATATTCTGAAGCAGTATTTGCTAGGCTGAGTACTAGTCTCTCTTGTTTGTTTTGGTCTACAGTCAGCATCCATTCCCACTCCTACATTCTCTCCTGTATCATAGGGGCTGATTACTTAGAACTACAGTTCCCATATGTCTTTGTCTGCTGAGGGTTGGATGTGACTTAAAATCTGTCAGTGAGATACATTTAACTAAGGTTTGAAAGAAGGAAACAAATAGAAACCATTGTCTTCTTCCAGGAGTGATGCCAAATATATGGGCTTCTCACAGACAAGTTTTTGTAACAGCCTCTGCATTCCCTGCCATTCACTCCTCTCCGGATATGAATAAGCTTGAAGTCAGCAGCAATTTCCTGCAGGTTCCTGACCCTTAAGTGGCAACACTCTGAATGTGGACCACAGGCATATAGCAGAATTGAAACTGATGGCTGACCCCTGACTTTCATTCCTCCAGGCTTTACAGTGTTTGAAAGCACCCAAATTCATACATAAAATTATTTAAAATTCTTGTTTTCCTGAGTGAGCCCCAACTGATACAACTTACCCTTTCTAATCATTTACTTCTGATTATAAAAATATTTGCATGAAGTATAAGAAACAAATTTAAAGTATCCATAGAATACTACTCAGATATACTCTATGCTTCTATTGACACATGTCATCCAACTCTTTTATATAAACATGTTCCAGTCCTAATTCAGAGCAATCTCAATTACACTCATAGATCATTTCAATTTCATACACATAGAGAGCTACTCTCTTCTAATTACCTGTCCTCTGCCTTACCTCAGCCATCCACCTTTATGACCACATCCACAATGACCTTGTCATTACCAGTAACTGCAACCTTCCGTAAACTCAGGTTCCTGCATGCCACTCCCTGACCACCGTGTTTCCAGCTCACACTCTCTGGTAGCCAGAGGGCATCAACACTAAGACCCCACCAAGACCTCCAATTCACTGGTCCTACAAACTTCTCATTTTCCCTCACCTATTAATATTTCTTCTTCCCTTCTTCCCCAGTTAATTCTATAGTAAATAATATAATCAGTATGCTCTCTTTCACTCTTTTATCTACCTTGCCCTACCTTGTCACATTTGTTGTAGCAAAACCATAGCACTAATTAAATCCAACTTCCCAGGCCAGCAGGTGACATGGTGGTGAAGTGCTGGACTCCCACATGGCCAACTGCAGTTTAAGTCCCAGACCCGGTGGCTTTCTTTTTCACTTTCCCTTTCTCTCTTTCTTTGTCTCTCTCTGGTGAGCACACATGTCCTATAGTAAATTAAAATAATAATAAGCAATAAATAAAATTTTTAAAAATCCAACTTTCCATCTACCCCAATACAGTTGAAAATAGCTGGAGAAAACATACAATCCATGATAACTGGACTGACTCACTTTAAACCCCTAAGCATGAATTTCAAATAGACTCTTCATGCTGTCAACAACTATCCTTTATTTTCTTAGACTATTTACTCTTTTATACACCTAAATGAGTATTTCATATTCATTTCCGTCTTCTGAACCTACAAACCTAACACCCCCAATCCTGTCTTAGCCAGTGATGTTGATTACTGTTTTATTAAGAAGAACTCTGGTATTTTACCCAAGCACATTATTTGTACTTACATAGTGTCCCCTTCTTGCTTGTTCAAGTTCAACCATTTATGATCTGATCGTGAATGTTGTAAGAGTCAAAGTGTAGTCATTTGTGTCACTTCTGCTAAGTCTTGACTAAAGAGAACTGGGAAAGGCTGTGAAGGGGGCAGTTCTCATGCATATATGCTGATAACAACTGTCACACAAAGGTCACCACCGGCTCACAGGAAAATATTTCTGCAAGGACATCTGCGCAGCGACTGCTTGCCCAACCTTGCCTCGGTTCGGGTGGTCAGTGCCGGCAGTCCCAGGCCCCCCCGGGTCTGGGTATTCCCCCTCGGCGGGGTCGCGGGGGCGCCGCCGTGGGGGGGTCGGGGGGTGGGTTTTGTGAGGGTTGCGGTGGTGGGGAGCGGGCCGCTGCCATTACCCTTGTACCCATCCTGGTAGCCAAGGATAATTGCTCCGAAACAATTTATGTAATCTCTCTCCATTTTTCCTATAAAAACCCTTGTCTTCCCTTACTGCCTTGCCAGCAGTTGACGATGGCAAGCATATTCCACATTGGAATGTCTATACCCAAATAAATCACATTTTTCTTTTAGGAAGTCTTCCCTGCTGCCTGTTATTTAGCGATTGACACTATCTTAAAAGCCAGTGTTCCCACTGACCCACTAGATGCTTGCCCTCAAGCCCAATCACAGACATCATTCCAGCAGTCCTTACTACTTTCTCCCATATCAAGTTTTTCACTCCGATGAATCTTTTTCATCAAAATATATTTCTCCCTCCTTTAAAAATCTCCCATCTTTAAAAGTCAAGCCTCTTCTGAACTGCTGTCTTATGTCCACTTATCAGCTCTATTTTACAACTAAACTTCCTAAAAGAGCTGTCTGTGCTTGTTTTTATAATATAAGCCCTTCTCCCCTATGTCTGTTAGGCCCACTCAAATAAGATGTTTGCCCACATGACCCCGCCAAGATGTTTCTGGTCAAGGTTTCAGGCTCACGCTCTCTCTCTCGCTCTCCCTCTCTCTCTCTCTTTCTCTCTCTCTCTCTCTCAAGGGTTTTGCCATAGGGCATGTGCACTCACCAAAGAGAAACAGAGAGACAGTGAAAGAGAATGTGAGAAATCTCCCCCAGAGGGATGGCCACACTACAATCTCTTCTCCTCCTTTGTCCTCCTGGGATTTGGGGCACACATGCACACACACTAAAATTTACTCTCAGAGCAACAAAGGCCCAGATACGGTTATGATTGCTGCTAAGCCTCTGTGCTCCAATGGCTGGGACCCCATGGGAGGTCAAGGTTCAATTTCCAGAACAACCTAAAAGTTGGGTGCAGTGGAATGTGCCTATAACCCCAGCATGTTGGAGAGGCTGAGGCAGGATTGCAAGCTCAGAATTGATCTGGGCAACATAGTGAGGTCTCATGTAGAAAAAGAGCTGGGCACAGTGGCATGCAGCTGTAATCCCTCCTACTCATGAGGCTAAGGCAGGAGGATCACATGCGGCAAGACCATGTCTTTAATAATAATGGTAATTATAAAGCAACAACTAGAGTGATTTCTTTTAAATCTAAGTCAGATAATGTCACTCCTCTGCTCAAAACTTCAATATTTCACATCCCTCTTGGAATAAACCCCAAAATCTTCAAAAGCTCACACTATATGGCCTCACTGTTTATTTCAAGCCTCTTCTATTTCTTGATCCCTCACTTATTCTGTTTCAAGTATTCTGGCTTCCTTGCTATTACTAAAACAGACCCACAGCTTCCTTCAAGGTCTTTGGGCTGACTTCTTTCTGCTTTGAATACTTTTCCCATGGCTATCTTCTTCACCTCTCAGGAATGTTGCCCTTTAATAAGGCCTTTGTCCAACCCTATTTAAAATTACAATCCTCCTCACCCACGTGCTACTACTAATTCTGTTAGCTCGGCCTTCAAAGGACATTCAAAACCAGGTTCTCTGCCACACTGCAATAGCCCCCTGCATTTCTTATCCTTTCTCTTACTCTTACTTTGTAATACTGACTAGCTTCTAACTTACCATCTAATTCCCTGAGGATAAGGGGGAAACTACTGTATCTTCAGAATGTATCCAGATCATGCCCTTCCACCTCCACTGCTAATGTTTTTCAAACTGTATCATTCCCTGCCTGCATCATGCAACAGCGCCTCACTGGAATTCCTACTTCTGCCCCTTTTTCCCACCATATATGTACAACACTGCAGCTGGAGGGATCCCTTGGGAACCTAAATAAAACCATATTCCTCCCTATGTATTTAAACCAAAGCCAAATGCTTACAATCCTTACAAGGTTCCCCCTTGATCTGTATGTCCTCCTTCTGCCTCTTTGACTTTACCGTTTATTACCCTCTCTCTCAGGAATTGTGCAGTTCTCACTCTGGTTTCCCTGATCCACCCCTACATCTGAGGCATGCTCTAACTCCAACATCTGTGCACTGGCTTTTCCTTCTGCTTAGAATGCTTTTCTTTCAAGTATAAAAATGTCTGACTCAATAATGCCAAACCTTCACAGTGTTACCTGCTGCTGAGATCCACCCTGACCATCCTATTCAAAATTGCAACCTGTCCCTCTATTTCCAACCCCTTTTATCCTACTCTAATGTTTCTCTGTTCCATATTACCACCTTCTAATATTTTGTAGCATTTAATTCTTTTTTTTTTTTGGTAGAGATTTTTGCTATAGGGTGCATACACTTGCCAGAAAGACAGAGAGAGACAGAGAGACAGAAAGCAAAAAATCACCCCCCAGGAGGATGACCATGCTGCAATCCTTTTTCCTCTATTCTTCCCTAGGATTTTGGGCACACACACATATGTGCCCAGCATGAGTTTTAAGCTATCAGGTCCAAGACTCAAACTGTACTTGACTATGTGTGAGTCCAGTGACGTAACCATTACACCATCTGCTAGTCCTAGCATTTCTTTTTTATGACTATTTTTTTGTTTCTTTCCTCCCCACTTCCAGCCTGCTGCATTAAAAATATTAATTCTAGGGACCAGTAGTTAGCATAATGGCTATGTCACTGGACTCCCATGTAGTCGACCATGGTTCTAGTCCCAGACCCAGTGGCTTAAACTCACGCCGGGCATGTGTGCGTGCGTGCCCAAGATCCCAAGAGGAGAATGGAGGAGAAGGGATTGCGGCGTGGC
>NW_006201797.1:1175689-1192090 GCF_000334495.1 Tupaia belangeri chinensis | reverse complement strand
TCTGTCTCTTTCTGGCGAGTGCACGTGCCCTATAGCAAAAAAAACTCTCAAAAAAATATTAATTCTGAAAAGAAAGAGACATTTGATGATTGTGTCCAACTGATACGAAGTGTCTGGTATGAGTGCTCAATTAATAATGGTTGAATAAATGAACGCATTAATTATGTATGAATAGAGACATTTATTCATTTTGGGGGGGATGAGGTGGGATTAGAAATAATAATCTACAAAGTACTTTAAAATTTGATTAAATGATTACTCTTAAGGATTCAGTCCTACCCAAAACTGAACAAAATAAATAATACAAATAGTTCTAATTTTTACCAGGTTTTCCCTTCATAATCATCTCCCTTTTTAGACCATTCCAATGTGCCAAAGGACCAGAAAGTTTCAGATCCAATATAGCTCTCTTCATCCTTCTCATCTCACTTATTTGACTGATGGGAGCAAAGCTAGGTTAAATTTAATAAGGCCCAAGACACAGAATCAGATCTTTGACTGCACAGTCCAAACTCTTCTCTTGCTCACTGAGCATCTCCTAAGACATGTATCTGTTCCTGTCTTAGAATGTTCTTTTGTGTCCATGGTCAACCCTTCTTATCCAACTCTCTCATATCCTGGGCACTAAGACATCTTTATTCTGCTACCTTGAGTCTGTAATATTATTTACCCTTCCTTTGGGTAATAAAATTATGTAACATTTGCTTTAATGTTATGTCATAAAACTACTAAGGTAGGTATTATCATCCCTTTTATGCATATGAGGAACCTCAAGTGTGCAAGTGTACGGAATTGCCTGGAGTCCCAGAACAGGAATACATACTTGAACCAAGATATATCTCAACAACTCTATTTCACTCTCATTCTCTGCTTACTAACTTTTCTCTTCTTTTTCCTCCAAAAGCTAATTTTATCCTCTTGATCCTAGCAAAGTGACTATTGCCTTGCTTACGGTAGCCAACAACTTTTCATAGAGAAGACCATGCTGAAATCAGTCTCTGGCAGTGGGTAGAATAAAATGGCAGGAACTTAGAATGCTATTTTGCAATAGGAAAGTCAGAAATACCCAAGTTCCAGGGAATTTATTTTATTAGCAATAGCTTTCACTGGGGCCAGCAGGTGGCATGGTGTTTAAGGGCACTGGACTCCCATATGCCCAACCACAGTTCAGGTCCTGGACCTGGTAGATTGCTTTCTCACTTTCTCTCTTTCTCTCTCTCCCTCTCTCTCTTCCTTTCTTTTTGGTCAAATTAAAATAAATGAAGTTAAATAAAAATAATTCAAAAAAACCAAACACAATAGCTTTTATTTATAAATTGGCACATGTATTCACATATATTACCTAATTAAAGTCCATTTATTCATTCAAGATATATTTTCAAATGTTTAGTCTATGCCAAGCACTGTTCTAGGCATGGACAACAGTTCCATGAGATAGGAGACTAGGCATTATAATTTCTTTTTCACAAATGACATAACCCGAGCTGGAAAAATCACTTGATTTGTCCAAGATCACACCTAGTCATTTGGTGGCAAAGCAAAGACTAAAATAAGGGCTCCTAGCTTATGGTTAAACATCCTCCTATCTAGCCTTTCTACAGAGTATACATATTTTTTGGTAAAATTGGTTAAAATAAGTTGCTCTACTTGAACATAAAAGCTTACCCAGACTCTGGACTCTCACCTACTGTTTCCTGTACTCCACAGTTCCTGTAGAACTATAAAATGTTATCTAGATGGCTCAGCTCCAGCTGGCTGAGACCATGCTTAAAAAGAAAACAAAAATGTATTTCTAATGAAAATAAAAAGAGAAAAGAACAAGATGAGCCTGAACAGAGGAACTGAGAAATGCAAGTGTCTTTGGCATCTTTAGAAAACAAATCTCTCTTGCTTTCTCTCCCAGCACAAAGATGATGTTAGCAGTGGTTTCACTACCATCCTTCTCCTCTTCCTACCAAAGCACCCATTTCTTTACTTCACAGACATTCTCAACATGCCAGGCACTCTTCTAAGTGCTTTACAAATATCACCGCAAGGGACCAGCAGTTAGCGTAATGGCTTTGTTGCTGGATTCCCACATAGTCGACTGCAGTTCAAGTCCCAGACCCGGGCACTAAAAACTCACGCTGGGCACGTGTACGTGCGTGCCCAAGATCCCAAGAGGAGTATGGAGGAGAAGGGATTGCAGCATGGCCATCTCCCCTGGGGAATGATTTCTCGCTTTCTATCTCTCTGTCTGGCGAGCGCACATGCCCTATAGCAAAAACCTCTGCAAAAAAATAAATAAATAAATAAAAACAGACAAATATCACCGCAAGAAGTCACCAGATTGCTCCAGCATATTTCAAACATAACCTCCTCTGAAGTCTGCCATATTTCCAATTGTCTCTCAAATGGACTCTCTTGATCAAAAGTCTCAAACATGAGAATGCAACTTCTGTGCAGAGTAAGAAATTCGATATAAGTGGCAGGTTCAACATCTTCAACCGCTGAGTTGAACTCTTCCTCCACTGCAACTTTCTTTCCCTGTTCTAGGCAAGTAAACACTTTAACTCATTTTTACCAAATTTCCTTCCTTTCATCTCAACACTGTCATATATGCTAATATTTCCTAAGACTCTTCAGGCTTAGTGATTTTCAAATATCCTCTTTACAGAGGATCTAACATATTTAAGAAACGGGGGCTCTTTGAGGACATATAGCCCAACTGTCTTTAAGGGAAGGAAACTAGGACTGTAGAAAATAGAGTAATTTTCCCTCTAATTGGTGGAAGAACTGGAACTGGACACTGATTTCTAATCCTGGGCTATTTTAGCCAACAGAAAAATGAGGCCATCCTGATGAACCACAGGAAATCTAAGCCCAGATGCATCTGGAGAGCACGATTTTTAATCTGCTCAAAATGGATTCACTGTCAAGTAAAAATCACTTTCTCTTTAAGATAATTTGTAATTTTCATCTTCTTAAGATTTCCTACACTGTGCTGTGCAATAGTATTGATTGATGTGTTGTATTTCATATTGATCCAAAAGGGCACTGCCAAGGTCTGTCTTAATCTATAATTAAAGAAGCAAGTCTCCAAAGCCATTCTCTGAGAAGTTAATTCCCGACACGCTGTTCTTTTACAATCAAATACTTTACAATGATTTAAGGATATACTTTACCCTTTTCACCATTTCTGTTAAAATAGAAAAATCATGTTTAAATATCTAGTCATGTGAAATAACCTCTCACATTTTTATACCATCAGGTTTTGCTTGGAATCACTACTAGTTGATCTGGGAGCGGGGAGAAGCAAGTTCACTATAAATCTTCCTCTTAATTGTCTTTTCTGTTGGGTCCAGGCTTCCTTATTTTTTTTTTTTCCTAACAACAGGCCATTTAAATTCCTCAGCCATGCTCCTTCCAGACACAAAGAACAGCAGTGATTACACATTAAGGAATGGTTAGACAGAAACGTGAACTCTGACACTCCATCAAAGGAATTATGAAACTGGATGGAATTTGATGAAATTTGGTCAAGAAGTGGCATCTCCCACCTCTCTGATTTATGAGCCATGTGTAGCTACAAAAGGGCCCCAGTCCTAGTAAAGTCTGAACTACAAGGCTTCCTAAACACCTCAAAATGACTCGTCTGCTCCCTTTGAAAGTGTCCTTTGGGATCAGAAGTTGGCATAATGGCTATGTCGCTGGGCTCCCATGTAGTCGACCACAGTTTGAGTCCCAGACCCAGTGGCTTAAACTCACACTGGGCGCATGTGTGCCCAAGATCCTGAGAGGAGAATGAAGGAGAAGGGATTGCGGCGTGGCCATTCCCCCTGGGGGTGATTTCTCTCTTTCTGTCTCTCTATCTCTGTCTTTCTGGCGAGCACATGTGCCCTATAGCAAAAAATCCCTCAAAAAAAAAAAAAAAAAGAAGAAGGAAGGAAGGAAAGAAAGGAGAAGAAAAGAAAAGTGCCCTTCTCCAACCCTCTGACCTCCCCACTTTATCCCTCACATGCTTTATGTACCTCCATCTCGCCCTCTCACTCACCAAGGCCCTTTCTTCCCCTCTCTCACTCCTTCATTTTTCTTTCTCACTACCTCCTCCTTGGAATCATGGCACCACAGAGTTGAAACCTAACAAGTTCTCTCTAACCTTTGAGCCCTTCCTATAACACTTCCTCTGAATGACTGTCCAGCCTTAGTGGTTAGAAATTCTTTCTCTTGGGCCAGCAGATGGCATAAAGGTTATAGTGCTGGATTCCATATGGATGACTGTGGTTCAAGCCCCAGACCTTGTGACCTGAAAATCACACCAGGCACATGTGCATGTGCGCCCAAGATCCCAGGAGGAGAATGGAGGAGAAGGGATTTCGGCATGGCCATCCCCAGCAGTGATTTCTCACTTTCTCTCTCTAGCAACTGCACATGACCTAAGGCAAAAAACTTTGAAAGGATTGAAAGAAGGAAGGAAGGAAGGAAGGATGGAAGGAAGGAAGGAAGGAAGGAAAGAGAGAGAGAGAAAAGAAAAGAAAGGAAAGAAATTCTTTCTCTTTTGTTATTCTTTTTAATTGACAAATAATAATTACACATATTCTGGGGTATAGTGTGATTTTTTTGTTACATGTACATAATATGTAATGATCAAATCAGGGTGATTAATACATGCATCATCTTAAAAATTAAAAGTTACTTTGTGGGAACCAGCAGTTAATGTAATGGCCATGTCGCTGGACTCCCATGCAGTCGACCGTGGTTCGAGTCCTGGACCCAGTGGCTTAAACTCATGCCGGGCATGTGTGCATGCGTGTCCAAGATCCCGAGAGGAGAAAGGAGGAGAAGGGATTGCGGCATGGCCATCTCCCCTGGGGGGTGATTTCTCACTTTCTGTCTCTCTGTCTCCCTCTGTCTTTCTGGCGAGCGCATGAGACCTATAGCAAAAACCTCTCAAAAGTTACTTTGTGTTTGGAACATTCAAAATCTTTCTTCTAGTTATTTTGAAATATATAGTAAATCACTGTTATATGTGGGCACCCTACCATGTTACTGAGTACTAGATTCTAATCCTCCTATCTAGCTATAATTTCGCATCTGTCAGCAGACCTCTCTCAGGCTCCTCCTCACTCCTCTTCTCAGTCTCTAAAAACCACTATTCTGATCTGTAAGATTAACTTCTTCACCTTCCATAAATGAGTGAGAACACCCAACATGTCTCTACATCTTCACCTGGAGACCTCAGTTCTCAGTTTTCTGGGTCCACAATGAACAAGTGGGACTCCCTCTTCACGTGGTAGCACAGAGAACAGTCACCTTCTGAGGCTGCACACCCCGGCTTCATACACCTTCAGTTCCCAGGTCCCTTCCAGACATGCACTAGAATGCACAAAACCTCACAAATTCAAGGCCACTTTGCCGTCTCACCATAGGAAAGCTTCCCCTATTTAACCCCCATCACTTTTGCTCCTCTGACTCTTAATGTCTGGGTCTTGTAACATTTTACTTAAAATGACTTACACAACACCAGCTTTATCGTGCACGCTGGGCATATCCCCATGGCGAGAATGCAGACTCCTTGAAGGCATCGATGGTGATTTATTCCTCTTTGATGTCACCCAGGGTAAAGGCTGGTTCACACAGGGAGCCTCTCACAGCACTTCCTGCTGTCTCGTTAGCCAGGCGCTGGCACTGTCGGCTCAAGCATCCTATGCCCTGGCTCCTGGGGTGCACATCCTAAGAAGGAACAAGGCTCTCTTTGCCCTGAGACTAGGGGAGGAGAAATCTGTCTCTTTTCAACTGTAGTCAGTAGGTTTTATCTAGAAGTTTCTACATGTGGCTGTATGGCAAAATCATCAGGGAAAGATTTTCTTTAATTCAGAGGATTAGGCTGGCCGCATGGCACAGTGGTTAAGTGCTATGCACTGGGACCTGGACCCCATATGGATATCCACAGTTAAGATCTCAGCACCAGCAGCTTGAAAAACACCCTGGGTACAGGTGCACAAGTGGCCAAAATCCTGACAGGATGGAAAAATGGAGGAAAAATCATTGCGCATGACCAGGCCCCATTGCATGCTTTTTCCTTTTTTCTTTCTCTCTCTCTGGCAAGCATACACACCCTCTGGTAATAAGTAAATAAATAAAAGAGTGGCAATCAGTGATTGACAAGATGAAAGAGGAAAAAGTCAGGCTCTCTGGTCTAACCACTGATCTCCTAAAATCTAGGGGGTAAGGGGAACCTGGGACATTACATTTAAGAAACTCTCCCCCTTGCCATGGGATTTCCACACTGTCTGTCTATGCACTGATATTTCAAAACCTCTAGATTATTGTACCTCCAGTGATTAACCCAGGCCATGCTTATGAATCATTTCTATATTAGATATAACATTTCCCCAACACAACAGGAAGAGTACTCCAGAGTGGGAGGGAGCGGCTGAAGGAGGCAGGACAGGTCCAAGGCACACAGAGAACCTGAAGAAGGCCTTGGCAAGCCACGCTCAGCCTGTTGTCACAGAAGGAGTTTGGCAGAGGACCGTCACTGTTTTCTTCATTCTGGTCTGCAAGTGATTCTGAAGAGCAAAATGGAGACAGCAGAGAGACAAAAAGTGTGAGCAGGGCAGGTGGAACAGGTGCCCAGGAAGTGTGTAGGAAACAGAGGGAGTGAGGCAGATTGTGTTCAAATGTCCTCTATCTTTACCACCCCTGTGGCCATGGCCAGGTTTATTTCCTTATCTATGAAATGTGTAAAAGAGAGTTGTAAGGATTAAATGAGACCATATCTAAAAAGCACAAAGGAGTTAGCTGATGGGGTGTGATTTCTCCTCTATTCAGATATAAGATAATGCTCCTTCCTCAAGACCCTGGTGCAATACAACAATATACTATAAAGGAGATATTTTTCAAATACCCAAATTTCAGAGGATATCAAAACACATGTCAGGAGGGAAAAAAGATAAGACCAGGAACATAGATTTCTCCGCTATTCTAAACTAAATATTTAGAAATCAAGAAGGTTAAGTTTACAAATCACTCTGAATGTTTAGATTGCTTCTTCCTTCCCACCAGCTGTCAACATTCGGTCTGCAGGCTCGCCCCTGTGTCTGTGCAAGCTGGAATCCACTGCCTCTAGGACGCACCATCAAAATGCATTCATGCACTCCCTTAGTGCTACCTTTGAACTAGAAGTTTAATGAAAACAGTAGCTCTATTGTTTTGCATGCAACACTTATCACATGCGATTATGGAGCAAGCGAGCACTTTACACATGTTATTTCATTCAATCCTCTTCCCCATTTTGTACATAAAGAAGCTAAAGCTCAGAGGCATTAAATAAGTTGCCCAAAGCAACAGGGCAAGGAAAAATCAGCATCCAGACTCAAAGCCTTTTTAATCAAAGGGTTCTACTTCCTCTGTGTTCTTTGTTCAGTCAGCAAAACCCTACCAAATGCCTCTTACATGACAAGGACTGCTTTATGCAAATTAAAGAACATAAAGACAAATTATCCATGGCTCTTCCTGCAATAGACTTTCAAGTTTAATAAGAAATACACAGTAAGTATGATAACGATGGTGACAGTGACGATTACAGCAAATACATATGACACCTGTGTGTGTTAGGCACTATTCTAAGACTTTGTTTTTGTTCTTTTTTTAATTTATCAAAACTTTATTATAAGACATTAAAGAATATCTAAATACAGAAGGAGTTGCACTACATTCATAGACTAGAAGAGTAGTTAAAATGTGATCATTATCTCTACATTGATATGTAATTTAACTCCATCACATTTTCAGCATAGGTTTTAATGGAATTAGACAACCTGATTTTAAAAAATCTGTAAGTAAATAAATATTCTAAGAACACTGAATGCCACTATGTTAAATTCATTTATTCTTTCTCCCAGAACGTCTATGAGGTATATACTAACTGTACAGATGTACAAGCTGATGCACAGAAAGGCTAAGAAGTTTTCATAAGGTCAAGTCTTGCATCCCCCCTGCTGAATATGAAATGGGCATGATCAGTTACGTCATGATATTGTTTTGAGGGCTTAAACTGAATACATATAAAAGCACATAATACTTTGCTAAGCATATGACATTCAATAAACATTAGATACTGTTATTATTACCATTTTTTTGTCATGAGCCTTCTCTAGTTGGTTTCCCTCATGAGTTTCAGGTATATTTATTTGTATGTGCTGGAGAATATTCAAAATATTTAACAAGCAATATGGCTTAACACTGGCCAATTAGAACAGACCAGGCATGATTAAGTATTTGTGCAGTGGTATACTGGCTGATGTGTCAGTCCTAGCCATACAGAAACTTCTCAAAGTGACCACCAACCTTAAAATGGACTATTTTCCTGTGTATGTGCCTCTCCTGCTAGCACTTAAACTTACAATTTCTGAAGGGCTGGGACTATGTTTTACTTCCCCAATGTCTGGCACAGGATGTGGTATTAATAGGAACTAAAAAAAAATCATTACATTTAGTTTAAGTCCCTTTAGGGCAATGGGAACTATCCTCTCTAAAGCTGGGTTATGATTCTGATTTGAACCTTTCCAAACTTTTTTTTATTTTGAATGAAACCTTTGGCTCTTCTGTTCTCAATGCTATAGTCAGATGAGTGCTGTAGCCATTGCTACAGAAATCATCCAGAATAATTGAGATATACTCAAGGCATGGTGTTCGAGGAGAGTATGCCAAACACTCAACCAGAACTCATCTTCAATGGGAAAAGAAGCCATTTATTTTCTGCTGGTTCACTGCCAGCATGTCTGAACAATTTTTGCCACTGAAATGCAATATAGTTTGGTGGCTTTATTTCCAGCAGGTAAATAATCAGAAATTCATAGTTACTTCATCTTTTCCCCCAAATCAATTGTGTTTGAGGCAATGATAGAGAAAATTAATTACGCATACCAAACCAATACCTACAATGCCTTTTTTTGGGGGGATTAAATCTCTCTTCCCAATACTGGTCATGTTTATGACCTAAGATATCAATACATCATGCTTTGAACTAAGTCGGTTTTCTGCTGAAATGAATGTATTGCCCTTCTATCTTAATTTAATTCTGTGGAACCAGTCTCGATAAGTTATTCTAGAAGAGAAAAAAATGTTTTAGACATTTCTCATCTAGAGATCCAAATCATATTTAAATGAGTTATAAACCTGAGCCAGCTTTCTAACCAGCTTTATAACTGAAATACAGTCTTGTCACTACACAAAGGGCACAGAATATATATCTTGATATTTGTCAATGAGGTTAACATATATGTTTTCATTCACCCTAAAATACACTCTGGCTGGGACCAGTAGATGATGTAATGGTTATATCATTGGACTCCCACATAGTCAACTACGGTTCAAGTCCTAGACCCAGTGATATAAAACTCAGGCCAGGTACATGTGCGTACATGCCCAAAATCCCAAGAGGAGAATTGAGAAGGGACTGCAGCATACTCATCGACCCTGGAGGGTGATTTCTCACTTTCTGTCTCTTTAGTGAGTATATGCACCCTATAGCAAAAATCTATCTCAAATAATAATAATAATAATAATAATAACCTGGCTAACTCCCCTAAATGTGTCAAGGAGAAATGGGAGTTATGGAGTACCAGCAAGAAAGGCATTTCTATCTATTTACCTTCAAAAGTAGGCACTTTCTCAACCCTGATGAGTTCCCATTGCCTCCTCAGGGAGCAGGTCTAGGCTGTGGCACCCTTTGGTTCTAGTCTGCGTATGTCCCAGCAAAGCAAGAAACCCAGAGAACGGCAGGAAAGCCTAGAACATGGTGGGAGAGGGAGTTTTGATTCTTCCAGTTCTAGCTCTTATTCCAGAGCAAGAGTCACATTGTTCTCAATGAGAACATCAACCCATGGCCCCTGTAGGATTTCATCTTTCAAGAGCAGGGAGCCAGTCAAAAAATACATGATCATTTCCATCTATGCAGGCTCTTTTATTGCTCGAAGAATACTGAAGTCTGCGAAGAAACATTCCTAACACATAGGCATCAGAAATTATTCAAACAATTGAAAGGCAAAAGCTATTTCTGAGCATCCATTAAATTGGTTCCATCTGGACTCAAGATTACTTAGAAACATGTGGGGTTTTTCAGCCTTCTTGGGTCTCTTCTCTCCCTTCCCATATCTCCCTGTTTAATTTATATGGAAGTTGCATAGCCATTAGGAATGACGGGTAACACCCCTCTCTCCCATTGACATTTATCCTTTTCTCACCACAATGATGTATAGTTCCAGATTAGATATAGAGATAAAGACATGGACAGATGACATAAAGATAGATGTAGATGTGGATATACATAGAGAGGAAGACAGATATATCAGAGCATTTCTGACTGTTTTGAAATCCTCTACTATACTTGAGCCTGATGATTAGAAGGTGAAGCTCTAAAACTGATGCAACTGTTTTCCCCAAGAGTCTTTGTCCAAACTCTGGTCAAAGGTTGAAGATCAGAAGCAAAGGGGACTTTAAAGATGCAGTACAAGCAGAATAGCCTGGGGGATTAGGAAACAGCATGGGGACTTCTACAAAGAACCTGAAGACTACCTATTAACCTGACCATTGGTTTTAGCAGGGCGTAAAGAAACAACACCCTTAGAGTGAACAGTGGTGTGCCCACACTGCACGCTGGCAGCATGGAGAATGGCAAGGCCTTCTTCAGCAGCTCTGTATGTGTGATCAATACAGGAAGATAGAACAAGTATTAGCCAGCCACTGTATAATGGACTGATTTGAATGCACATGTAAGACATATCTTTGGAGTCAAAGAAGTATCTCTGGGGGCCACTTGTGGCTTAGTAGTTAAAACCTCACATGGTTTGACCACAGTTCGAGTCTCAGCTAAAGGGCTTGAAAAACACTCCAAGCAAGCAGAGCATGCCCCAAATCTCAACAGGATGGAAAGAGGGGGGAGATGAGATTGCAGTATGATCACACCTCATTAGGGGGTAATTTCTCCCTTTCTCTCTCTCTCTCTCTCTCTCTCTCTCTGGCAAATACAACTGTCCTCTAGCAAAATAAGGAAAAAGAAAAGAAATATATTTGGGAACACTTTCAAGTTAATATCAGAAAAAGTTTGAAAAATCATTTCAATGTGAGAATTATTATAAATGCATACTTATATGAATTATAGGCCATTATAATAATTTATAGTATACATTACATAAGGTATATTATACATATACAACATAAGTATATGAGTCCATTTTGTCATCACATGATGATACTAGAATATGATTAGATTATGCATAAATATTTGGGGGGCATACTTTGGTAGTTTTTACCCATAAAATGACAGAAGACATACTTAGCAAGGACTCTTGTATAAACATCACAAATATGTTCCCCCAAATTTCTGTTACCATATGCATTTAGCCCCATATCACTGATATAAACATTTTATATATGTTATAACTTCTCAGCACCAAGAAGACAACTCAAAATATAACGATAGACACTTAAATTATTCCTGATTGTAATTAATAATGTGATAGACTCCAAGCGAAGATAATAATTCATGAACTTGATTTGAAGTAGTGTCTTGGGGATTCATTGGCACTAAGAGCAGACCTATCCAATCTCAATCCATCACAGCTGAGGGATAATATGTCATCCGATTATTAACAAGACTTAAATAATTCAAGAGGACAAGTCTCTCGGGATAGGATGGAAGAATTAAGTTTAACTCTATTTTAAAGCAAGTCATAAAATCTGCTTTTGAATCTGCCAAGGTATATGACAGATCCACTTAAAATCTAACAATCAATCCAATATTTCTTCCTTTCTTTATTTTATTCACAACAGAGCACACACAGGTGAAAGTATGTATATAAAAGAGACAGAGACAGAGAAAGAGAGAGAATAGCGCCCTCCACAGGGTGTAGTCACACCATAACCCCCTTTTTCTAGCCCTCCAGCTTGTCAGATCCTGGGCACTCATGCATATACTCATCATGCTTCAGCCAACCTGGCTAGGGATTCCAAGTGCAGTCACCATGTGGGATTCAGCTCCTGTGGAGCTGTGTGTTATTCCTGTACCACAGAGTCGCCCCCCAGTAGGCTTTATAACTAACAAGCTGATAAGCTCCCTGGACTCTGAGGGAAAAAACAAACAAACAAAACTCAAACTTGTAAGATGAGAGATGTGTTAGACTGAGAGAAACTAGAATCAGGGGCATAGGAGTTGATCACATGGGATAAAAAGGGTGCACTAAATCCGTTCTCCAGAGGTCAGTTCAGGGGACTATATCAGCAGCATATCTTACAAAATAACAGTAATGATCTATGTTTCCAGTTCTCTTATTGTTCCACTCTAGCATGTTCACTGGTGTGATTAAACCCTCTAATTTTAACCACCTCTCAATTGCCAAGAGTTCCACCCTTGGTTGTTGAACTCGTGTTTACTAAAGCTTAGAAAAGAATTAAAAAGCTGATCTTGCTAGATAGGAATTTACGATTCTTCATGAAAATTTCCAAATGAATCAAGTTCAAATATCTTCTCCTATTGTCCCCAGTAGAAACAGTAGTATTGTCAATATCACATAACTGCAGTATAAAATGAATTGGGAAGGAGAGAATGAGTTAGAAGAGAGAAAAAGATGAAGAGCTTTGTTTTGGTCATGCTGTGGGCAAAAGTTATAATACAGATAACTACTAGCAACTGGAAGCATATGCATGGAATTCAGAAAGAGACGGGAGCCAAAAGCTTTGATTCAGAAATCCTCAATGTAAAGGCTGGTTAAAGCCCTGGGGGTGGGTAAGATTTCCTTCCTAGGGACCGTAGAATGGAAAAAGAAAAATCAAAGGGCATCAATAATGCACTGGGGAATGCAGAGAGGTGAAAGAAGGGAACAGCATGATGTCATTGATGCCAATGAGGTTGAAAGACAATATTTCCCATAATAACAGAAAGTTCTGCATTCACTTGACTCACTTGCTTAGTTTTTGGAGAACGAAAAACCAATATATATTGGTCTGGATCCCTGAGGAGAATGGAGCTCCCGAATGTGCATGGTCATGTGTGTGTCTTGTACCCTAGACCAGGTCTCCTGAGCAGTTAATAAACATTCAACATGTCCTAGATTTCTGCACCAATTCATTCCTCACACACAAGTACCCTCTTGGGATCTCTTTTTCTCTTACTGCAATGGGTCTGAAGCCTTCTCACAAAAACGGTGTATTTCTAATATTTGTGAGCCTTTCTTAAAATATTCATAATAGATCAAATACCACGTCTAAAAACAGATCAAAACACAGGACAACATACTGGCTGGTTTTAAAACTATACATTGCTTCCACTGATGTAGACACATATACACACAGCCTCTGGGAATCATTAAACAGCCTAAGTAAAGCTGCGTCCTAGGCTCCACCTTGTCTATCTGGATGATAATTTAGGTAAAGTGTCTTTCCTTCTATGGGCTCTCTTTATTAAGCTGTAAAATAATAAAGCTAAACTAAAGGTCTCAAATATTTTATTTCTATAGAACTTACTTATTACAAAGCTATACATTTTGTTTATATTTATCTTACTCCCAATCTAAGACTAATGGTCATATTCATTTATGATAAATACTGATTCTGCATATTCACAGATACATAGTGATCTAAATTTTTAGGATTTTTTTCCACCATGGTCTCATAACAAGCAGCAGCAAGAACTAAAACCTACCATTTCCAGGTCCCAAAGAAGAATCAAAGACCCCAGACTTTCTGACATTTGACACATAGTGGCCACAAACAGGCATAAACAGATTACCACCCTAAGTTTTCTAGAAGTAGGATAGTATTTCACAGTAATTCCAAGTAAAACTTCAGAGTCTTCACCATGAGCTTCTTTGTGAATACATCTGGGATTGTGGACAACAGTGGAAATAATGACATTCACTCCTCACATTGATCTGGCTGCTAGAGTAGCAGGAATCAATAAGCATTACTGCAATGATTTGCTCAACTTTCCATTCAAAGAACTCAACTTCTATTTAGGCTGAGGAACAAAATGTCTACTGCTCTTCAAAAGGACTTTGAGGACTGCAGAGAATATTCAAGTCCCAAAGAAAGTCAATGTTGGGGAAATTGGGTTGAAAATTAAAATCTTTCAAGTAGGGCAACCAAGTTATTTGAAAGGTTCGAGGCCTATTCTTTCTGTACAGGCAGATCCCTAAGTAGGAGTGATGTTCTCTGAACAAAACAGCATCACAGCATAGAACTAGCTCCCATTTGCGAGCTGCTTTTTCTCCTAACTACCACCAAGTAAGGATACAATATAAGCCTCACCCTTATTTCCGCTGTTATTTCCACATTTTATTTTTCCACCCTCAAGCAAAAGTCCTTCAAATCATCTCATTCTTCTCCAAAGAAATATCACTATCCTTGTCCTGTAGTCTGAAAGTTTGTGTCCCTCCAAAAACTCATACATTAAGACTGAATCTCTGGTGTGATAATAATGACAGGTGTGGCCTTACATAGGTGATTAATCCCCTCATGAGTGGATTAGCGCCCTCATCAAAGAGGCCTGAAAGAGCTTGTTAGTTTTTTTTGCCCTTCTGCCACATGAGAAAACAAGGCATCGGAGAGCCCTCATCAGGCTCCAAATCGGCTGACATTTTTATCTTGGACTTCCTAGCCTCCAGAACTGTGAGCAATAAATTTCCACTATTTTAATATTTATAAATATAAATATAATATTTATATTTATAAAAATACTCTACTTAACGTAGAGTATTTTGTAATGATAGCCTAAAGAAACTAAAATACCTAATTACCCACCATCCTTTTGATCATGCCCACACCTTCACTAAAAATTATAACATCTGATTTACAGTGTTCTGTTCCACTCCTAATAGTACCACCGTTCTGACGGCTCCCCATATTGGTATATACAAGCTATTCAGGTCTCATCACATAGTTCCTTGATTCCCTCGGTACTAGTGACCTTTGCCCATCTCTACTCCAGAACTCAGCCCCATGGCCAATCCTGAAATCTCCAGATCACCATGCAGAATTTTTCTACCTCTGAAGTCAAACTCCATTATTCTGTTCTTTGAAACCAAATAAACACTCTTCTATTCTCTGAAACCAAAACTTCACTCCACTCCAGTTATCTTACTACCTTATTCCCCATCATACCTATTGTTCAGCTTTACCTTATCTCTAGTACCTTGAACCCTCTGGTCTTTCCTGGATTCACAGCCATCTGGACTAGCATAGGCATAGTCAATCCTGAGACTCACACAGAAAACAGACTTTCTGCCTCACTGTAGTCTGCATTAATGTGTACATCTGCTTTGACTCCCAGGTATTCAGGAGTCTGGTTCTAAAATCCAAAATTAAGATTTTAATTTTTAGTTGCAACTACCAAAATTCATTATTAAATAAACAGAATTTTAAGGTAAGTTGGATCCTAGAAATAATCTAGTTCAATCGCCCCTCAATTTACAGGTAGGAGAAAAGAAATTCAAAGAGCTGAAGTAATTGGCAAAGGTCAAAGAACTCATCAAGCAGAAGAGCTGAAATCAGCTCCCAGGACTCCTGTCCTCCTGACTCCAAGCTTAACGCTCTTTCCTTTCCACCCACTCACTCACTGCTGATTGTCACACACAGAAGCTTAAATAAAAGACATTATATTCTCCAGGTTAAGGTATTTCACATCATACATGCATCCCTTAATATATCAGAATACATTCTCTGGTTCTTTTGTTTTGTTTTTTTATCAAGCATTTACTTGGACAACTGGGAAAAGAGTCCTAAAATACCGACAATATGGAGATCATAAACAATCTACAATAATTGACAAACCTACAAATGAGCATTGAATCCTGAAACTAATTTCCTAAGGAAGGAATTCTTAATCCTAGTGGCATATTCATCACTAGATGAGATTTTTAACAGACAGAATTTACAATTGTCATGCCTCATACACCCAACAGAAACAGTGGGATAAGTTGCATGCACAAATTCCAATCTAAAATGTCTCTTCAGATTAATACATTTTAATTTTGTATCTCCTTCTAGCAGCAGAGTGTTTCTATTGAAAGCTGGTTGTCATTTTGAAAATATAATACAGAGGGCTTGTATTCCAGTCTTGAATACAAACCATTCACAAAACCATTTTTAAATGCTGCTATTTAATCTGTATTTTCTATCTATTGTTCTAATTTTAATTATTTGAAGATGTTTATATGAGACAGGGACCAGCAGTTGGCATAATGGCTATGTCACTGTACTCCCACGTAGTCAACCACAGTTCAAGTACTGGACCTGGTGGCTTAAACTCATGCCCAGTGCGTGTGCATGCATGCCCCTAAGATCCTGAGAGGAGAATGGAGGAGAAGGGATTGTGGCATGGCCATCCCCACAGGAGGTGATTTCTTCCTGTCTCTCTGTCTC
>NW_006201797.1:1171270-1174647 GCF_000334495.1 Tupaia belangeri chinensis | reverse complement strand
TTTAAAACTATACATTGCTTCCACTGATGTAGACACATATACACACAGCCTCTGGGAATCATTAAACAGCCTAAGTAAAGCTGCGTCCTAGGCTCCACCTTGTCTATCTGGATGATAATTTAGGTAAAGTGTCTTTCCTTCTATGGGCTCTCTTTATTAAGCTGTAAAATAATAAAGCTAAACTAAAGGTCTCAAATATTTTATTTCTATAGAACTTACTTATTACAAAGCTATACATTTTGTTTATATTTATCTTACTCCCAATCTAAGACTAATGGTCATATTCATTTATGATAAATACTGATTCTGCATATTCACAGATACATAGTGATCTAAATTTTTAGGATTTTTTTCCACCATGGTCTCATAACAAGCAGCAGCAAGAACTAAAACCTACCATTTCCAGGTCCCAAAGAAGAATCAAAGACCCCAGACTTTCTGACATTTGACACATAGTGGCCACAAACAGGCATAAACAGATTACCACCCTAAGTTTTCTAGAAGTAGGATAGTATTTCACAGTAATTCCAAGTAAAACTTCAGAGTCTTCACCATGAGCTTCTTTGTGAATACATCTGGGATTGTGGACAACAGTGGAAATAATGACATTCACTCCTCACATTGATCTGGCTGCTAGAGTAGCAGGAATCAATAAGCATTACTGCAATGATTTGCTCAACTTTCCATTCAAAGAACTCAACTTCTATTTAGGCTGAGGAACAAAATGTCTACTGCTCTTCAAAAGGACTTTGAGGACTGCAGAGAATATTCAAGTCCCAAAGAAAGTCAATGTTGGGGAAATTGGGTTGAAAATTAAAATCTTTCAAGTAGGGCAACCAAGTTATTTGAAAGGTTCGAGGCCTATTCTTTCTGTACAGGCAGATCCCTAAGTAGGAGTGATGTTCTCTGAACAAAACAGCATCACAGCATAGAACTAGCTCCCATTTGCGAGCTGCTTTTTCTCCTAACTACCACCAAGTAAGGATACAATATAAGCCTCACCCTTATTTCCGCTGTTATTTCCACATTTTATTTTTCCACCCTCAAGCAAAAGTCCTTCAAATCATCTCATTCTTCTCCAAAGAAATATCACTATCCTTGTCCTGTAGTCTGAAAGTTTGTGTCCCTCCAAAAACTCATACATTAAGACTGAATCTCTGGTGTGATAATAATGACAGGTGTGGCCTTACATAGGTGATTAATCCCCTCATGAGTGGATTAGCGCCCTCATCAAAGAGGCCTGAAAGAGCTTGTTAGTTTTTTTTGCCCTTCTGCCACATGAGAAAACAAGGCATCGGAGAGCCCTCATCAGGCTCCAAATCGGCTGACATTTTTATCTTGGACTTCCTAGCCTCCAGAACTGTGAGCAATAAATTTCCACTATTTTAATATTTATAAATATAAATATAATATTTATATTTATAAAAATACTCTACTTAACGTAGAGTATTTTGTAATGATAGCCTAAAGAAACTAAAATACCTAATTACCCACCATCCTTTTGATCATGCCCACACCTTCACTAAAAATTATAACATCTGATTTACAGTGTTCTGTTCCACTCCTAATAGTACCACCGTTCTGACGGCTCCCCATATTGGTATATACAAGCTATTCAGGTCTCATCACATAGTTCCTTGATTCCCTCGGTACTAGTGACCTTTGCCCATCTCTACTCCAGAACTCAGCCCCATGGCCAATCCTGAAATCTCCAGATCACCATGCAGAATTTTTCTACCTCTGAAGTCAAACTCCATTATTCTGTTCTTTGAAACCAAATAAACACTCTTCTATTCTCTGAAACCAAAACTTCACTCCACTCCAGTTATCTTACTACCTTATTCCCCATCATACCTATTGTTCAGCTTTACCTTATCTCTAGTACCTTGAACCCTCTGGTCTTTCCTGGATTCACAGCCATCTGGACTAGCATAGGCATAGTCAATCCTGAGACTCACACAGAAAACAGACTTTCTGCCTCACTGTAGTCTGCATTAATGTGTGCATCTGCTTTGACTCCCAGGTATTCAGGAGTCTGGTTCTAAAATCCAAAATTAAGATTTTAATTTTTAGTTGCAACTACCAAAATTCATTATTAAATAAACAGAATTTTAAGGTAAGTTGGATCCTAGAAATAATCTAGTTCAATCGCCCCTCAATTTACAGGTAGGAGAAAAGAAATTCAAAGAGCTGAAGTAATTGGCAAAGGTCAAAGAACTCATCAAGCAGAAGAGCTGAAATCAGCTCCCAGGACTCCTGTCCTCCTGACTCCAAGCTTAACGCTCTTTCCTTTCCACCCACTCACTCACTGCTGATTGTCACACACAGAAGCTTAAATAAAAGACATTATATTCTCCAGGTTAAGGTATTTCACATCATACATGCATCCCTTAATATATCAGAATACATTCTCTGGTTCTTTTGTTTTGTTTTTTTATCAAGCATTTACTTGGACAACTGGGAAAAGAGTCCTAAAATACCGACAATATGGAGATCATAAACAATCTACAATAATTGACAAACCTACAAATGAGCACTGAATCCTGAAACTAATTTCCTAAGGAAGGAATTCTTAATCCTAGTGGCATATGCATCACTAGATGAGATTTTTAACAGACAGAATTTACAATTGTCATGCCTCATACACCCAACAGAAACAGTGGGATAAGTTGCATGCACAAATTCCAATCTAAAATGTCTCTTCAGATTAATACATTTTAATTTTGTATCTCCTTCTAGCAGCAGAGTGTTTCTATTGAAAGCTGGTTGTCATTTTGAAAATATAATACAGAGGGCTTGTATTCCAGTCTTGAATACAAACCATTCACAAAACCATTTTTAAATGCTGCTATTTAATCTGTATTTTCTATCTATTGTTCTAATTTTAATTATTTGAAGATGTTTATATGAGACAGGGACCAGCAGTTGGCATAATGGCTATGTCACTGTACTCCCACGTAGTCAACCACAGTTCAAGTACTGGACCTGGTGGCTTAAACTCATACCCAGTGCGTGTGTCTGCATGCCCCTAAGATCCTGAGAGGAGAATGGAAGAGAAGAGATTGTGGCATAGCCATCCCCACAGGAGGTGATTTCTTTCTGTCTCTCTGTCTCTCTTCTCTAAGTTGGCATAATGGCTATGTCACTGTACTCCCACGTAGTCAACCACAGTTCAAGTACTGGACCTGGTGGCTTAAACTCATACCCAGTGCGTGTGTCTGCATGCCCCTAAGATCCTGAGAGGAGAATGGAAGAGAAGAGATTGTGGCATAGCCATCCCCACAGGAGGTGATTTCTTTCTGTCTCTCTGTCTCTCTTCTCTATTTCTGGCAAGCGCACATGCACTATAGCAAAAACCTCTCCAAAAAAAAAAAAAT
>NW_006201797.1:1152725-1171255 GCF_000334495.1 Tupaia belangeri chinensis | reverse complement strand
TATATATGTATATATGTATATATATATGACCAAAAAATACAAATTCTAAGATACTCTACTCCCTCCCCAGACCTAAATATCAGAAGATTTGGTGGTGCAGGCAGGTTATCATTAATAGTTACTTTTTACACTTTCTCAGGTAATTCTGATGCGGTCTATATTGAGAATGCTTATCTCTTGTAGCAACAGCCCCAGAGCCTGAGATGGGGAAGTTCTTTCAGGATCCCACTTACAAAACACAACACAGTCCACAAACTGGTTGGCAGCTGCTTACTCCTTAGCTAAAGATTCCCAAACTAGGTGTGTATGGAAATCAGCCCAGACCCAAAGTTCACACCCACTGTTCCTCGTATGGATAATTCAGCATGTGGATAAACATCTCACACCCGCCGTGACATCATAAATGCAAGGCACCACTAGGCCTGGTGCAATATTCTGCCATGCTCTTTTGTTTTTCTTTTTCTTTCTTTCTTTTTTTGAATTTTTAATTTTTTTATTTATTATTTTTAACTTCATTTTCTTTTATACATTCAACCACATTATTTAGCTTACCAAGTGAATATTTCAACAAGTGAACATTTCTCCCTAGTCTAGTTGATAAAACTAAAAAATTATCTTCAACAGATAATACAACCCTAGTCTAGTTGATAAAACTAAAAAATTATATGTATGTATAATAATGCAAACAGATAATACAACATTTCTTCTTTTCTATTGCACTTTTTATTTATTTTAAGAGAGAGAGAGAGAGGAAGTATCCTCAACAAGGTCCCAGGCTGCAATCCTACAGCCAGTCTTCCCATCCAGCCAGGATCATGGGCATGCACAGATGCACCCAGCTTGTACAGCTCAACCTAAGGTCTTCTACATGGTAGCTGTGCTACCATAGCTGGGTACAGTTTTGTTGTAATCTATTCTGTGACCTTGAGTATTTCTAAACAACTCTTGGACATTTTTTCCTCATTGTAAAAAAGAAAAACTTAAATTTCCTATAAAGACGTCACTCCTGGCCCAAATATTTTTATGATAGACCAATTACAATCATATTTTACATCTACAAGACCAAAATTAAGTATAAACATTACTATTTTTATCATTGTTATTGTTATTTAGCACTTACATTAGCCAGGCACCATGCTAAGTATTTTTTAATATTTTATTACATTTAATCTCTTCAAAAACCTGTAGGGGTAGATACTATTGGGTCCTCAGAAAAGTCACGATGCATTATTACATAGAAAAATATGTCATGGCTTTTCTTTTTATGACTTTTCTGATGACCCATTATTATTGACCCCATTTACAGATGAAGAATCAATAGAAGAGATTAAATAATTTTCCCAAGAGGGCACAGTAGGTGGCAGACCCTAGGTGAAAAATCAGATATGGCGGGGCCACATGGGTGACCACAGTTCAAGTACCAGACCTGGTGGCTTATTTCTCTCCTTACTTCTCTCTCTCTTTCTTTCTCTGTCACATCTGGTCAAATAAAAAAATAACGAATGAAATTAAATAATTCTTTTAAAAAAACAGATATGGCTGATTCCATAGCCTTCCATTCAAATTTATTCTTCTTCATGTGTAATAATGCAAATAAATAGATATTCTGTTGAGGAGTATTTTGTGTTCACATTACTGGGAATTTGAATAACCAGTTTTGAATCACTAAGTTTGACTATACTTTGGACAGAAACTTAACCCTTGACTCTTAGAGAGACTCTATTTCTTCTATTATAAAAACACACACATGGCCAATGGATATAGTCACAGAATGGCTCTGTTGGATGGGCCTACTCCACTTTCTTTATTGCATGTAGATAGTGAAACTGAGGCTCAGAGTCTTGCTTGAATTCACAACTCTAGTCAGAGGCAGAACTGAGAGCCCTCTCCACTATTCATGCTTCCTCCCACAGCCATGCATTTCCAACTGGTTTATAACTACAAATGATTTTTTAATACATTCATGAATTTTTTAGAGACACTGGTAAAATCCCATTACAAAATTTCCATGAAGCAAAGCTGTTTCGTGTAGCATAGAATAGTTCAAAATCACACTACTTTATCCTCAAGGTCAGACACAACCTTAAGAATACATGAAATTTTGAAAATGAGTGGTTTTTACTGATATCTTCTCACACACCCATTACTCTGCAGATAAGTAAAGGTTTGTTATGTTATTTCTCTACAAGTTGCTTCTTTTAAAAGAATTTAACCAGATGAAACTACACACAGTTCTTGATTTTTTTTTCAATATAAAGTACTTACTTGTTCTTTACTATCCTCTCCCTTTTCTGAAATATCCAGATTACTTAAGAGGCTAAAGATTGCTGAATCTTCCACCAAACAACAGTGCAGGGAGATGCCCGGTGTACAGCATCATTCTCATACTTAGCTGTTTTCGAAATGTTCCTTCACATTTCCTAACAAGAGCAGACTCATATAATCTATTCATTGAACATGCATGACTTGAGTACCTACTGTATGAGGTTAGGAGCTGGAAGCAGTACTTCTGAGAGCAGAAGTACTGCTCTCAGAGAGCTCATTGTCTACTGAAGAAACTGGGTGTGTAGAGACAATGCAATAGAATTTGATGAGTCCTGTAATAAATACAAATTTAGGGTCTGTGGGCTTTCACAGGAGAACCATTTAACCATACTTGGGGAGAACACAAGCTTCCAAATAGTTATGAGATACAAAGAGGATCCTAAAGTATAAACAGGAGTTCTCTGAAAAGACTAGGTGAGAAAGAAAATTCCAGGCATAGGAGAAAGCATGTGTAAGGAGCTAAAGAAAAACAGAGCATGAAATATTCAGGTAACTGAAAGAGGTGGAACATGGAGCTGAAAGACAGGCAGGGTGGTGTCTTTATCATAAAGCCTTTCATCCTTGGGCCCTGGGAAACATACTGACCCTTCCATTAACTGATAACTGTACTCTTTGAACTATTCTCTTCAACAAAAGTCCTACTACTTTCCTGAACTTTAATATCCAACCCACTAGACTTCACTTTAAACAGCTACTCAACTCCAGTAGCATTTATGTCCTTGCTTCACCTTTGTACCAGAAACAGTCCTTCCTGCTTCCTTTGTAGCTCGGAAAAAGTTATCCCTTCTTTCATCCAACACTATTCTTTCAACCTGTGCTTTCATCCCATCACCTCTCTGCACCTCTGAGTTATTACCCATAAATTATCCTTTCTCTCTCTTCTTTTTCCACATCAACATATTGGTTTTACCATTTTGCTACCTATCCTCTCCGTTCACTTGTTCAATACATCAGAGTTGTATTACTGAATTCCACTCGATGCATTAGGATCTCAAAAGATGAATAAGGAAGAGATGATCAGAGAGCTCAGTACACAAAGAAAAGAGACATGAAAATATGTCTAATTAACTG
Source organism: Tupaia belangeri chinensis (assembly GCF_000334495.1). Taxonomy (NCBI): domain Eukaryota; kingdom Metazoa; phylum Chordata; class Mammalia; order Scandentia; family Tupaiidae; genus Tupaia; species Tupaia belangeri. The sequence continues at coordinate 1,167,859 of NW_006201797.1, read as the reverse complement.
TGCCTTAGTCTACACAATACAGTATGTGACACAGTTTTATAGAATTATCCTGAATGTCTGCAGCTAGAGTGAGGTTTACCTGTCTTATCCATAGGACCCCAAGAGCATATTGTCCTGACCTCCAAGAAAGAAGCAACTCTGACCACTGAAAAGGAAATACAATGATCTACCTATCAGCATTGAGAATATCATTTGTGGCATTTCACATCTTATTCTTCTTTCTTCCCTAACTCTGTAAACGGTTCTTAAAATCATAAATCTGACACAGTGGTGCAGGTGGTAGCACTCTACTTCATGATACTGTAGCCATAGGAAGGCCTATGGTTAGGATCCTGAGATGACCTAAACATGCCAGGAGCACCCATGGGTGTGCATAAAATCCTGATTGTTGTCTTATTTCTCTACAAGCTCCTTCTTTTAAAAGAATTTAACCAGATGAAACTATGCGCAGTTCTTGATTCTTTTCAATAAAAAGTACTTGTTCTTTACTATCCTCTCCCTCTTCTGAGATGTCCAGATTACTTAAGGGGCTAAAGAGCGCTGAATCTTCCACCAAACAACAGTGTAGGGAGATGCCCAGAGCACAGCATCACTCCTCATACTGAGCTGTTTTCAAAATGTCCCTTCATATTTCCTAACAAGAGCAGATTTATGTAATCTATTCATTGAACATGCACTCCTTGAGTACCTACTGTATGAGGTTAGGAGCTGGAAGCAGAGAGATGAGAAAAACAGAGGTACTACTCTCAAAGAGCTCATTGTCTACTGAAGAAGATAGGTGTGTACAGATAATGCAATAGAAGATTGAGAGGGAAATGCAGTGTCTCTGTAAGGGATCTCTCTCTCTCTCTCTCTCTCTCTCTCTCTCCCACTCAAGAAGGAAGTAAAATAAACTTTATCTCTCTCTCTCTCTCTCTGTCCCTCTCTCCCACAAGAAGGAAGTAAAATAAACTTTAAAAAAATCTGGATACCTGCATTATATGTCTAATCTATCATTAAATCTTAGTGATTTCACCTTCTAAATATATCTCAAATTCATCTGCCTCCATTCACTGCTATCATTGCCAAGGTACTAGCAATATTTTTCTCAGACAACTACAATTGCTTCCACACTGCTCTCTGCACTTCTCCATGTGCCCATCAAATCACTCTCAGCCCTTCAACCTAGGCAATCCTGTCTTTATTATAAATATCATTTCAACATTCCACAACTCTCAATGATTCCCATTTCTTTCATAAATTAAGTCATCATTAATATGTCCTAAAGTCTCTAGCAGAATCTTATCTTTCCCTGAAATCAACATGAAATTCACAGCTCCTCCTTTACCCCTCCATGTTCTGACCTGCTTTTCCTTTCTTGAGAGCACAAAACCATCCCACTCCATCCAGCTAATGCCTACTCACCCTTCAGAGCACAAGAGCTCTTTTCCTTCATAGTGCAGAGTATGTAATTCAATATTTATTTCTGAGAATATTTATGTAATATTCTCTGCAACTATACACACACACACACACACATACACACACACACACACACACACGCTTTACATGGGCAAGGTTTGCATCTCTTTTCTTTATAACCATATAAGCAGTATTTAACATAGTGTTTAATACAGAGTAGCTGTTCGATAAATATTTCTGAGTGAATGAATGAAAAAAGAAAGGCAGGAAGGAAGGACAAAAAGAGAACAACTACATTGATTTTCACATTAGAGAAAAAGAGGTATTGCATAGTCATTCCAGGGTCCATTCCAGTTCTCAGTAGCTTAATTCATGTATCACACAATTCACTTATTTGAAGAGTATGATTAAATCGCCTTTTGTATGAATGAGACTTCAAATACTTTGTAGAAAAAATTAAGTATGAGCTTATTTAGGTACAAAAAAAAAAAAAGGCCAAAACCCATTCATAGTTTTTTTTCAATGTGTATTATCCATTAACTTTTGGAAGACCCCCTCTTATATTCACACGTCTGTGTGACCATCACTGTAATCAGTTTTAGAACATTTTAACCACCCTAAGAAGACAGCCCATACCCATTAGCGGTCGCTCCTGTACCTCCTCCCTTCATCCCTACAGATTTGTCTATTCTGGATAGCTTATGTAAATAAAATCATCCAGAATGGGATCCCCTGTGACTGGCTTCTTTCACTCAGTGTAATGTTTTCAAGGTTCACCCACATTGTAGCATGGGTTATCTACTGCTAAATAATATGCCATGGATGGACATACTTATTGTACATTATATTTGTCCATCAGTTAATAGACCTTTGGGTTGTTTTAATTTCTTGACTATTATGAATAATGAATGCTCATAATAGCCATGAACACTTCTATACAAGTTTTGGTGAGCTCAAAAATTTTTATTTCTTCTAAGTAAATAACACAGAGTGAAACAGCTAACTAAGTATACCGTAACTTCATATTTAGCATTTTGAGAACCTGCCTGACTGTATCCAAAGTGACTTCCATCTTACAATTTTACCAGCATCATATGAAGGCTCTGATTTTCCATATCTTCACCAACAACTCATATTTTCTGTCCATTTTATTTTAGCTCTCCTAATGGGTATGAAGTAACATCTCATTGTAGTTTTCTTTTGCATTTCATTGGTACTAATGATGCTGAGACTCTTTCTCTGCACTTATTGGCTATTTATATATCCCTCACTTTTACTTGTGAACGCCCTGGAATCATGTTAAATAGCGTATCTTAAAGTGTGTCCATACCGCTCACGGAAGACAGTGGATATGTAACTACTTAATAGTTGTATTGCTGTTGACTAGCTGACAAAAATGTTGTATTTTGCAAACATTTAATATATGTTCATTTCAATTTTGTGATTTTTTTCTTTCCTATTTTGAAATTACTACAATTTTTCTCAATTGTTCAACATTGTTGTGGGTCATAACTATGGTGTTTAATGGTCATTCCTATTCAGTGGTAAGACAGGCCATTCCCATTTTGCATAAGATAATGAGAGAAGAAAAGTAGTGTTAAAGGGAATTTGAACATTTAGAGGAAGAATTATCCAAGCCAAACCAACGTATTGCATTGCTCTCACTCTACAGTTTATTTCCAGTTCCTTTGGACAGAGAGACTAAAAATTATCAGAACACATGCACTGAGCGTGTTTCTCAAGCTACTAGGTACAGAACCATTGGTTGGCCATGTGCAATCCAGTTTCCCTAACCACCAGGCCATGGACCAGTCCGATACATCCAATTTAATGTGATGAATATCTATATGTATTCTAACCTCTATTGGCTTATTTCAAAATGTCAAGTCATTAATTTTGCAAACAATGGTTATATACTACAAAGCTATATCAACCAGCACAATGAAAGCAGACACATAGACCAAACGAATGAATTAGACAGCCAAGAAACAAATCCACACATCTACGGCCAACTGATTTTCAACTAAGGTGCCAAGAACACAATGCGGAAAGGACAGTCTCTTCAATAAATGATACTCAGAAAACAGATATTCACACACAGAGGAATAAGACTACACCCCTTTCTCTCCCCATATACAAAAATAAAATCAAACTAGATTAAAAACTTAAACTATAAAATAATAGAAGAGGGACTGGTAGGTGGCTTGGTGGTTAAGGGTGCTGGACTCCCACATGGCCAAGCGCAGTTCGAGCCCTGAACCTGGCAGCTTGCTTTCTCATTTTCGCTCTCTCTCTAGTTCTGTCCCTTTCTGGTCAAATTAAAAATAAATAAATAATAGAAGAAAACAAAAGAGAAACTACATGACATTAGTCTGGTAAAAGATTTTTTTAGAAAAGATCTCAGTAGCATAAGCACCAAAAGCAAAAATAAACAAATGAGATTAAGTCAAACTAAAAAAACTGAAATAAATAATAGAAGAAAACAAAAGAGAAACTACATGACATTAGTCTGGTAAAAGATTTTTTTAGAAAAGATCTCAGTAGCATAAGCACCAAAAGCAAAAATAAACAAATGAGATTAAGTCAAACTAAAAAAACTGATAGCAAAGGAAACAACGGAGTTAAGAGACACCTACAAAATAAGAGAAACTATTTGCAAATCATTAGGTAGTCAGAAAAGTCATGACCCGTTTTGGCATAAAAAAAAAAAAAAAAAAAAAAAAAAAAAAAAAAAAAAAAAAACAGAAAAAGGGGCCAGCAGATGGCTTAGCAATTACTTTGCTAGATTCCCACATGGCCAACCATGGTTTGAGTCTCAGACCTGGTGGCTTAAAACTCACTCTGGGTGCATGTGCATGTGTGTCCACCCAAGATCTCAGGGAGAAGAATAGAGGAGAAGGGATTGCAGCATGGCCTTCCCCCCCCCAAGGTGGAGATGATTTCTTTCACTGTGTCTGTCTCTCTCCCTCTCTCTCCCTGGTGAGCACATGCACCCTTAAAAAAGAAAAAAAAAAAAAAGAAAGAAAGAAAAGAAAAACAGAAAGATACATCATGATTTTTCCAATGACCCTATAGATTACAAGGGATTAATAAGAATTTTTAAGAAATTCAAACAAATCAACAGCAAAAATAATCCAATTCTAAAAATGGGGAAAAATAATCCTAAATAGACAGTTATTCAAAGAAGACATACCAACAGGTATAGGTAAAGGTGCTCACCATCAACCATCAGGGAAATGAAAATCAAAATAGACAATTATCTGTTGAGGATAATGCGTATAATAATACTTTTGACTAGACTAATATACTGTGTATTTATGCTGGGAAATTTCATTTTGCAAGCTGTAATGATATACAGTGATTGAATGTATAAAAAAAATTTTTTTAATCACAAGAAGGTATCTCCTGACCCCATTGAGAATGTCTATTATCAAAATGACAAATACAATGCTGGCAAGGATGTGGAGAAAGGGAAACACTTACACATTGCTGGGAGAACTATAAATTTGTACAGCCATTACAGAAAACAGTATGGCGATTCCTCAAAATATTAAACATCATCTACCAAATGATCCACCAATCCCGCTTACTGGGTATATAGCCAAAGAAAATGAGATCAGTATGTTGAAGACACATCAGTACTCCCATATTCATTGTACCACTATTAAAAAAATTTTTTTTAATCACAAGAAGGTATCCCCTGACCCCATTGAGAATGGCTATTATCAAAATGACAAATACAATGCTGGCAAGGATGTGGAGAAAGGGAAACACTTACACATTGCTGGGAGAACTATAAATTTGTACAGCCATTACAGAAAACAGTATGGCGATTCCTCAAAATATTAAACATCATCTACCAAATGATCCACCAATCCCGCTTACTGGGTATATAGCCAAAGAAAATGAGATCAGTATGTTGAAGACACATCAGTACTCCCATATTCATTGTACCACTATTCACAATAGCTAAAATATGGAAACAACATAAATGCCCATCAGCAGATTAATGGATAAAGGAAATGTAGTATTTATACCCACACAATGGAATATTATGCAGCTATAAAAAAGATGAAATCTGTCATTTGCAACATGGTTGAGCCTGAAGGAAATTAGGCTAGGTGAAATAAGCCAGGAATGGAAAGTCAAATACTATATTGCTCTCGTGCACAGAACCTAAAACAGAAAAAGAAAAAAGATAGGAGGAATAAGTCTTGGTACTCTAATACATGGTATGGGGGCTACAGAAAACAAAAATGGAATGTATATTTCAAACAACTAGAAGGGAGACTTTTGAACGTTCTCACAACAAAGAAATGATCACTTTTAAGGTAATGGATATGTTATTACGACATGATTATAACTCAGAGCATACCTGTAACAAGAAATCACATTGCATCCCTTAATATGTATAATTATTATGCCAATTTATAAAATGGGTTAAACTATGTGTTATCTTCCTGAGATCTCCACTTCAAAACCTCCTTCCAACATGTTTGGATTAACTCAGTGTCTCCAAGCACTGTTACACAACTAGCTGTGTATTAGCTCACTTAACCTCGCAGATGCAAGTACTTAAAGGATAGTAACTCTTGTCTAAATGGCTATTTTTCAGAGTTAACAAAGACAAATAAAAAATAAAATAAGTAAAATAAATCTTCTTTCAGAAGTTTAATTCTTCCAGACATACCTACTTGAGTGCCTAACCCATGATAGATAATAGATAAATAGATAGGCAGGCAGGGATGTAGGAACATGAAGTAAGCGCAGAGACTCGGAAAAGTCTTTTTTCTATTATGAATGTCCCTAAGCCTGGGGGGATAAAGCCTGGATGTACAGATGATTGCCCCAGCTCAAGAGAGCTATTGAATACCAGGATGACTGACAAAGTGTCTCATCAATTAATTACAGACAAAAATCAACCTGAGTCACAGGTGTTATGATTTAATCAATCACGAGGATTTAGTGAATCCATAAGTTTCTCAAAAGACTTAGATGAGTGCTCTCAGTGCATAAATCCGGAGACAGTACCAGCTCCCTAGGCTGGCCAGCTTGCATACCTCAGGATCAGGTAGGTAAGCCACCCATAAAATATCTCTATTTTCATATCAGCCTTAGCATTTTGCAATAACTCCTTTGAATTGCTAACTAACTCTAATATATGTTATGGATGACTATAAATAACCATGTCCATCAGGATGTTTCCTAGATGGTATTTGTCTTTTTGATGGTCCCATGGTATAAAGGATTTGGACTCAAAGACCTCCAAGTTGATTATGAGTGCTGGCCCTTCCACACAGGCCTGTAGGCCCAGTTTCATCATCTGCAAAATGGGAGGTGGGTGAGTATCTCTCTCAAAGAATTTTCATGATTAAAAGAGCTAATAATTTGGGGCCAACAGGTAGTGTGGTGGTTAAGGTGTTGGACTCCCACATAGTTGATCATGGTTTGAGTCCAAGAACAGTAACTTTCTCTTTTTCTCTTTTTCTGGTGAGCACACATACCCTATAGCAAATTTAAAAACTGCAGAACGTGAACCACAGTCGACTACATGGGAATCCAGCGACATAGCCATTACGCTAACTGCTAGTTCCCAGGAAATTTTTTAAATATTCCCACTTGAAACAGAACACCATGGGACCAGCAGGTGGTGTAATAGTTACGTTACTGGACTCCCATGTATTTGACCATGGTTCAAGTCCCAGACCCTGCAGCTCAAAACTCACAGCAGGCATGTGTGCGTGTGTGCCCAAAATCCTGAGAGAAGAGCTGAGAAGGGATAGTGGCATGGCCATCCTAGACCAGCAGGCATGTGTGCGCTTTCTCTCTCTCTTTCTCTCTCTCTCTCTCTCTCTGTCTCTGTCTCTGTCTCTGTCACTCTGGCAAGTGCATGTGCCCTAAAGCAAAAATCTCTCTAAAAAGTGTTATAACTCTTTTAGAATTTGCCTGGCAGGTTTTCCCGTCTTTACCGGAAAGCTGCACAAAAAAAAAAACCAAACAAACAAAATAAACTCTCTTTTTCCCGTCTTTACCGGAAAGCTGCACAAAAACCAAACCAAACAAACAAAATAAACACTCTTAAAAAAAATAAAAATAAAAACAATGTTGACTTAGATTTTTAAAATTGTACTATCTGAAACCTTCATTTCAGCTTCAGCCCATCACTGAGATTTTCAGAGTACTACAGGACTCAAGAAGTCAACAGCAGAGTAACGGCTATGTCACTGGACTCCCATGTACTTGACCGTGGTTCAAGTCCCAGACCTGGTGGCTTAAACTCATGCTGGGCACATGTGCATGAGTGCCCAAGATCCTGAGAGGAGAATGGAGGAGAAGGGACCGCGGCATGGCCATCCCCTCTGGGAGGCGATTTCTCACTTTCTGTCTCACTGCCTCTCTCTGTCTTTCAGGCGAGCGCATGCACCCTATAGCAAAAAACTCTCCAAAAATAAATAAATAAATAAATAAATAAAGATTAAGTCAACAGTCCTAACTCCCTTGTGAACATGATGATGATCACTCTTCATGTTTCTCTGGCTTCCACACAGCGTGGTCTCCAGGCATAATGCTCAGTAAATATTTGATATTCAGTCTGAGCTTTAGCTGGAGTTCATTCCTTTAATTTGGCTGTTGCCTGAGTGTTTCAGACACCTTGTAGGGTCCCAGCCAGTAGTCTACACTTGAAGAGCAGAGGAGTAGGTAGCTGGGTGCTGAAATTCTAACTTTTATGCTAATTAAAATGAAATAAAATTATGCTACTTTGAAAGAAACCAGCTCATCAATACAGCCTAACCATGCTTGAGATACTCAGAAGCACCAATCCTGTCATTATTAAAAAGGCTTATGGCAATTTAGACTGACTAATTGTCTCCACTCTGATTTAGGGCTGGTTCTGCAGACACAGCCTAAGTCACTTTAATTAGAAATATTTGTTTACATCAATACTGCCTTGCACCACTTATGAAATCTCCACTAGAAGAGCTTAGGTTCATTTTGAAATCTCCCAACTGAAGCTTAGTTCTGAGGACAAAGGGTAGAAAAGAATTTCTGATTGTCTTCATTCATTCATTCATTCATTCATCTGCCAATCAACCACTATGTGTCAGGAACTGTGCTGGGCAAAGAGGCTTAAGAGAAATAAACAGAAACCCCTCAGGTCAGAAAGCTCACTGTCTGTTAGGGATAAAACCCAAAAACAATTACAATAAAACAAAATAAGGACTAATGAAACTACATGTTAGACAATAATTATGGAAGTAATGAACTCTACCAGGGGAAGAAGATTAGGCCTCACAATTGGCAGGACATAAAGCAAGTTTTGAGGAATATGATAGAAGGCCCAGCTGTGGTAGCATGCTGGTTGATGCTGCTACATGGCAGGCTGTGGTCACAGGAAAGGCCCAGGTTTGGTTCCAGCCTCCCCTCAAAACTCAAGCCCAGTGTCTCACACTTGTAGTCCTAGCTACATGGAAAGCTAAGGAAGAAAGATCACAACATAACAAGACTCTGTCTAAAAAATTTCCAAAATATTATAGAAGTTTCTAGACAGAAAAAAGCAAAAGAGACAAATAAGAAAATAATCAAGTCTTTGAGTGGCATAAAACTAGATAGAGATGTCAGGACCAACAGTGAGACTGACAATTTTGGAGTTTATCTACCTGCTAATGGAGGGTATCGGATAGTTTCTAACCAAGAGGGTGTTATATTAAATTTAAATTTGCATGATAACTGTGGTGGCAGGAAAGAGGACAGGAGAAGGAAGATATTAAATACGAAAGCTGAGAGAAATGTGAAATATTTATCGAGAATCTGCTCTATGTTATGTACTGCCATAGACCCTGTTACGCTTGTTCTCTCAATATCCTAAGAATAACACAAATAACAAATAAAATTTCTTCTCAAATCACTGGTGGACTTATTCTTAGATTTTCTTTGGATACTCTAAGGTAAGGCCCAAGAAACGGCACTCAGAAAACATTCCCTAGTTTGATCTGACTTGCAAATACAGTCTATTTCTTTGATGTAGCTGTTACCTAGCTGTTGTCTGAGTGCTGTGTACCTTTTCACATCCTTGACACTCCCTTTTTATTTATTTATTCTTCCATGAGAGAGAAAAAGACATCGAGAAACAGAGATACAGGCTTCATGCACAATCCATACCAAATCTCAGCCAGCCTGGATCACAGGGATGTACACATGCTGGTTGTACCTGTGGAGGTCCCTGGGACATGAACCCAGGACCTTTCCCACATGGGTCCAGTTGTATTAACTTTACCACCACCTGGCTACCCTTGATGTTACTCAACTCCCAATATCACTTTTGAATTACTGTAATTGCTCTAGTTTAGACCATAATCATCATTTGCCTAGACTCTCTAGTTACAGGGTACCAGAAAGAACCAAAACTTTGAAGACATATGGAAATTGTCTTGGTTCTGCTATATTACCAGTGTGTTAAAGTCCAAATCTCTTAGACTTTAGGATAACTTCTATACAAAATGAACTTACTTTTATGATCCCTCTTGTAGTTTGTGATGACAGCATGACACTATTTCTGACCCATAAGACATGAACAGACATCTGTAAGGGATCAGAAGGGTGTGAGCATAAAGGATAAGTTTCTGGGTACCAGCAGTTAGCGTAATGGCTATGTGGCTGGACTCCCATGTAGTTGACCATGGTTCGAGTCCTGGACCCAGTGGCTTAAACTCACGCCGGGTATGTGTGCGTTAGTACCCAAGATCCTGAGAGGAGAATGGAGGAGAAGGGATTGCGATGTGGCCATCCCCCTGGGGGGTGATTTCTCACTTTCTGTCTCTCTGTCTCTTTCTGGTGAGCGCACACGCCCTATAGCAAAAACCTCCCCCCCACACCAAAAAAAAGGGTAAGTTTCTGGAGAGATTTTTTTTATTCCTAATAATACTTATTCTTATTCCTAGTGATCTCATTCTTCCTTCCTTGATTGTGAGTGGGACACCAGGAGTTATTTTGAAAGCATGAGAAAAGACCAGGATCATGACAGAGCAAGTGGTTCTAACACAGTTGATCTGCTTGAACTGACTTCACCAACAAGCTCTCTAAATCTTTTCTTATATAAAGAAAACAACCTCTTTGTTATTTAATGCAACGTTATTATGGTTTTAGTAAGGCTTTCTGCAAGTAATTGCAGCCAGAATCTTCCAAAAATTATAACCCTGCTTACTCATGGCAAGATCACCAAGGACTTCCACATTACTCGATGGAATGATCAATTCTAAATCCTCATCTTAATTGACTCAACAGCAACATTAAGCATGGTTAAACCCTTTCTTCTTTGTAATCCTCATCTTAATTGACTCAACAGCAACATGCAGCATGGTTAAACCCTTCCTTCTTTGACGTACTCATTCACTTGGCTTCCAGGAAGACACTCTGGTTTGCCACTTACTCATTCACTTGGCTTCCAGGAAGACACTCTCCTGGTTTGCCACCAATTCACTGGCTGCTCATTCTCATTGTCCTTTGCTAGTTCCTCATCGGCTCCTGGATGTCCGACTGCTGAAGTGACCCAAAGTTCATTTCTCTTCTGTAACTCAATTCATTTCCTTAATGATCTTCAGTTTATATCTTCAGTCTACATCTCTCCAACCAGTTCTAATCTAATAGACCCAATCCTCCACTAATCTCCATCCAAATGTCTAACAGTTCAAATCTAACATAACCAGAAATTACTCCTCAGATCCTCTGCCCCATACAACTTAGGCCACCTACGAGGCCTTTCCAAACTCAACCAGAGATATTTTATCCTGCTAGTTGCTCAGGAAAAACTTTTGGAGTCATCCTTCATTCTTCTCTTTCATTCATATCCCACTCCTGATTTGTCAGCAAATTTTACTGATCTACCTTCAGATAGTTCCAGAATTTGGTGACTTCTCAACCTCCTTCTGAGCCACCCACTTCTCTTGCCTGGATGCAGTTTCCTCCTAATGATCTTGCTACTTTTACGATTGGCCACCTAATGTCAGTTCTCAACACAACCAACAAAATAATTCTTTTAAAGTCTGAGATCGAGCAATTCCTCACCCAAAACCCTTCAGTGGTTCCTCATCGCATTCCATGTTAAGGGAAGGAATGAAAATGTATGTTTTTAAGTCCTGTGCCATATAAATCATAGCTTTTATATTTCTCTCCTTGGTTTATTTTGAAAATTTTCACACCTACAGAAAAAGAGCAAACATCCACATTTCTTTAATCTAGATTCATTCATTCTTAACATTTTACATTTCCGTCATCTCTTTCTACTGATATGTGTATGCATATGCATATACATTTTTTGCTGATGCATTTGAAAGCAAGTTGCAGACTTCATGCTTTACCCATAAATATTTCAGCATGTATCTCCTATGAATAAGACATTATCCTACATAACTAGAGTATAACTATAAGCCTCAAAAAATGTTATGCAGACATAATATGATTATGTAATATGCAATCCATACAAATTTCCCTAGTTGTTACAATATCATTTAAACCATTGTTTTTACAAAGTCAGATTCAATCAAGCCTACATTTATGCTCAACTATTTCCTATTTCGCAAGTGAATTTTTGGAAATAGTACTAAATAGGTGATGTTTAGTTGCTTAGCTTTCTTAATTTTTAATTTTTTCTTTTAACTTCCAGAGGGGCACATGCATTACCACAATGACCAGAGAGCGAAGGAGGAAAAAAAGAGGGAGAAGGCACAGCCCAGTGGGGGATGGTGACACCTCAATCTCTTCTCCTCCATTTCTTCACCGTGTCAGCATTCTGAACAGGTACAGAGACATGCCAGGCATGTTTGTCAAGCTGCCAGAGCTGGAATTCAAACCCCAGTCAACCATATGGAATTTGGCTACTTTAAACACTAGGCTAAATGGCCAAATCTAGCTGCTTTCCTTTAAGTGAGTTTTTTTTTTTTATAAATAAACAAAATAAAACAAGCAAGTACCACAATATTATCTCTCCCTCCTTAGAGCCCATCCTAGCTTTTCATTGAACTGCTATTGAGCATACGGTAGATATCGATGAATTCTCTCTCGTTCACTAGAGGCTCCATAAAAGAACTATAAATATTCTTAGAGCTCACTATGTCTAAATTGCTAATATTTTTCTACTTCAGGATTACAAAGAGACTTTTGACTTGCATTTGCTAGTGACTCCCAGGTCACTGAGCTCTTCCGGCTACTACCTAAACTAATTTTTGTTTTTAATTAGAAAAACTAATGCATACACATGTGGAAACAAGTGATAAAATCCAATGTATACAAAAATTAAATCTGAGTCTTATCCAAATCCTCCCGGTTCCACCCCCAGTTTCTTGAGAACCTGTTACACTGTTAGACCTGCAATACTATCTGCAAGCATACCACAGCGCGCATTATTCTGCATCTTGCTTTTTAATGATAAAGAGTGTTCTGTATTAACATAAACATATTTGCATTTTTCTCTTTACTAATGACACTGTGGTCCATAGAATTAGTCACATTTTAATCAACCACATTGGTTAAAATTATGAACTAACCATAATTGTCTTAATTGATCTCCAGTTGATATATTTTCCTATTGCTATTACAAATATGGCTGCAGAAACATCTTTGTACATAACTTCCTTGAACACTTATTGTAGGATAAATTTTTAGTTATGGAATTACTAGATCAAGGGATATGGAAGTGTGCATCTTTTCAGCTTTGTTAGATAGCATCCAATTATCCTCTAAAATGATTGCACCTATTTTCCCTCATCGATAATGTTTGGGATTGATAGGTTCTTCATTTTCCAATGCTGGTTATTATCAAGCATCTAAATATTGAAAATCTGGCAGGTATCTCCTTGGGTGAATTTGCATGTCCCTAACTATAAATAATGCTGAGTATTTTTATAATTGTAAAATTCATTTCTATGTCTTTCTCTGTAAACTATTTCTGTTCTCTTGTCTATATTTCTGCTATTTCTGTTATTCTTTTTCCCTGTTAAATAATCTAGTGCTTTAATGGCTTGAAATGACCATTAGGGAAATAATATCTTTTCTTTCTCAAGAAATATAGAAACCCCTTGAGAATTTATATTTTTCCCTCATGGATATATAAAAATATAGATTATACAAAAGATACATATTCTGTTAGTTTTTTTTTTTAAGGTTATTTCCATAGGGTACATGTGCTCACTAGAGAAAGACCACGAGAGAGAAAATGAAAAATGTGCCCCTCGGAGGACGGCCATGTTGCAATCCCTTCTTCTCCATGGGATTTTGGGCATGCCCACACATGAACCTGGCATGACCTTCAAGCCATTGTGTTCAAAACTGCAGTCAACCACATGGGAGTCCAGTGCCTTTACCATACATCATCCGCTGGCCCGATAATTTTTTTTACCAAGAAAGATCATAAAAGAAATCTCATACTTTTACATTTATAAGGTTTCCGTTTCAAATCCAATAAGCCTGACTAGAGTATGGAAAAACTTCCAGTCCATGCCAGAGAAATGTTTAATATTAAAATAGACTCCCTTGAATTTTCACCAGCTTTCTCTATTCTTTTGGGAAGAAAACGCTCCTTAAAATGTCTTGTAATTCCACTCCTTTTAACTCCATCATTGTCAGCAATTCTTTTCTTAAGCTGATTTATTTCTTCCATGAGCTAAAGAGAAACAGACAGGATCCTTAATTGGGGTCTTGTTTCAGCCAGCCCTGGATCTTAGGCATGTGCACACTCCATGTACTCATGGGGGTCTCTGGCCACAAACCTAGAATCTTCCCATACAGGTCACCCTCACAAAGTGCTGAGTCATGTGATACTCTATTTCCTAATGATAAATCACGGAATTCCCCCCATTTTGCCTTCACAGCATACGTGGAGAGGCTTCAGTGGCATACATGGCATTTGTTGCAGTTGGGCACATACTTTACATGATATTTACATGTCTGCCTACCCTACTAGTCTGGAAGTCCCCTGAAAACCAAGCTAATTCATTTTTTGCTGCTGTATTACTAACTCGAGCCAGAAGGGCATCAGAAAGCAGCCCAGCAGTTTCTTCCAGCCCAACACCCAGAGAAAAGTCAGAATCCGAGTGACCCTAGCCCTGCCCCTTTACCCAGAAAGGGGATCTCTGTCCCAAACCTCTTCTTCCAGTCCAACACCCAGTAAAAATCCAGGTAGGGTGGTCTCTGTCTTCTTTCTGTCTCTGTTTCTCTTGCTCCCTTTCCCTTTCTCTCAAGTTTTCTCTTTTATATATGTACTTCTTTTAAAAATCTGTAGGTACTGTCTCTTGTCTCTGACATCTCCTTTCTCTTGCTAATTTCAGAATCCATGTGCATCTGAGCCAGGCCTAGCCTTGCAGCATGCTACACAGTTCTCGTTTTCTTTAACTTTTTTTTTTGTCTTTTTCCCTTTGCTTCCTTTCTTTTTTTTTTTTAATTTTTTTTTAGAGGTTTTTGCTATAGGGTGTGTGCGCTCACCAGACAGACAGAAAGAGACAGAGAGATAGAAAGCAAGAAATCACCCCCCAGGGGGGGATGGCCATGCCACAATCCCTTCTCCTCCACTCTCCTCTTGGGATCTTAGGCATGCACACACACGTGCCCAGCGTGAGTTTTAAGCCACCGGGTACGGGATGCTAACCGTGGTCAGCTACATGGGAGTCCAGTGACATAGACATTACGCTAACTGCTGGTCCCAGCTTCCTTTTTTTTTTTTTTTTTTTTTTTTTTTTTTTGAG
>NW_006201797.1:1149540-1151421 GCF_000334495.1 Tupaia belangeri chinensis | reverse complement strand
TTTTTTTTTTTAAGGTTATTTCCATAGGGTACATGTGCTCACTAGAGAAAGACCACGAGAGAGAAAATGAAAAATGTGCCCCTCGAAGGACGGCCATGTTGCAATCCCTTCTTCTCCATGGGATTTTGGGCATGCCCACACATGAACCTGGCATGACCTTCAAGCCATTGTGTTCAAAACTGCAGTCAACCACATGGGAGTCCAGTGCCTTTACCATACATCATCCGCTGGCCCGATAATTTTTTTTACCAAGAAAGATCATAAAAGAAATCTCATACTTTTACATTTATAAGGTTTCCGTTTCAAATCCAATAAGCCTGACTAGAGTATGGAAAAACTTCCAGTCCATGCCAGAGAAATGTTTAATATTAAAATAGACTCCCTTGAATTTTCACCAGCTTTCTCTATTCTTTTGGGAAGAAAACGCTCCTTAAAATGTCTTGTAATTCCACTCCTTTTAACTCCATCATTGTCAGCAATTCTTTTCTTAAGCTGATTTATTTCTTCCATGAGCTAAAGAGAAACAGACAGGATCCTTAATTGGGGTCTTGTTTCAGCCAGCCCTGGATCTTAGGCATGTGCACACTCCATGTACTCATGGGGGTCTCTGGCCACAAACCTAGAATCTTCCCATACAGGTCACCCTCACAAAGTGCTGAGTCATGTGATACTCTATTTCCTAATGATAAATCACGGAATTCCCCCCATTTTGCCTTCACAGCATACGTGGAGAGGCTTCAGTGGCATACATGGCATTTGTTGCAGTTGGGCACATACTTTACATGATATTTACATGTCTGCCTACCCTACTAGTCTGGAAGTCCCCTGAAAACCAAGCTGTCTAATTCACATCTATACTGAGAGTCCTGGACAGACCTCGGCACATTGTGAGGTTTCAGTAAACACACTGAATGAACAAAGCAATGAATGAAGCGGAATTATCTGTTCACTTATTATTAGCCAACACAAGACCTAAGGCAAGAAGAATTCCCTGTTCACCTGTCCTTTCAGGAGCATTCCTCCAGTCGGTCTTTCTCCCAGAAGCGAATGATAATCAAGTCCTTCTGATAATAATCAAGAAATCCTTTTGGAGCCCAATCAACCATTGTAAGATCTCCCTTGTGGTAATTATAAACTAAATTACAGAAAATCTAGGCTGAAATATTTTATAAAGCAATTTAAAACACTTAGTAGGATATTGAACCCTTCTCAAAATGAAACTGCTCTCTTTTCCCTGGTTAGATAATGTGGTGCTGTTCTTCCACCCAAAGGAAGTAACTGATTATGTGAAAAATAAACATGAAACTGAAAGTGAAAGCTGTTAGTAATTTGGAACCCACAGAAGCCAGGCTGCCTTGGGAGTATCTTCGCTGGTCTCCTATGGCCTTCCATTCTGACATGGTGATATTTTTGCTGCTGTATTACTAACTCGAGCCAGAAGGGCATCAGAAAGCAGCCCAGCAGTTTCTTCCAGCCCAACACCCAGAGAAAAGTCAGAATCCGAGTGACCCTAGCCCTGCCCCTTTAACCAGAAAGGGGATCTCTGTCCCAAACCTCTTCTTCCAGTCCAACACCCAGTAAAAATCCAGGTAGGGTGGTCTCTGTCTTCTTTCTGTCTCTGTTTCTCTTGCTCCCTTTCCCTTTCTCTCAAGTTTTCTCTTTTATATATGTACTTCTTTTAAAAATCTGTAGGTACTGTCTCTTGTCTCTGACATCTCCTTTCTCTTGCTAATTTCAGAATCCATGTGCATCTGAGCCGGGCCTAGCCTTGCAGCATGCTACACAGTTCTCGTTTTCTTTAACTTTTTTTTTTGTCTTTTTCCCTTTGCTTCCTTTCTTTTTTTTTTTTAATTTTTTTTTAGAGGTTTTTGCTATAGGGTG
>NW_006201797.1:1143519-1149431 GCF_000334495.1 Tupaia belangeri chinensis | reverse complement strand
CAATCCCTTCTCCTCCATTCTCCTCTTGGGATCTTGGGCACGCATGCACACGCGCCCGGCGTGAGTTTTAAGCCACCGGGTCCGGGACACGAACCACGGTCGACTATGTGGGAGTCCAGCGACATAGCCATTACGCTAACTGCTGGTTCCCCCAGCTTCCTTTCTTTTACCTGACTTTCTCACCTTGCTTTTCACCTGCCACACATTGAGTGTCTAGGCAGGGCTAGGTGCACAATAACAAAACATCTGAATACTTTAAACCTCACAGCTCTGCCCTGGTGCACCTATTTCCTTAAAACTGAGGCCTTTGTAAAATCCAGTCCCATTGTCAAAAGCACAGGTTGCCTGAAGAAGATCAGCGAAACAGAACTACAGAAATGTTGCAGGTCATCTCCTTTCACACGCCTCTAACACTCAGAATTAACTCCAAAAAGATAGGAAGTAACATATAATCCCTCAGATGACAGGAAACCACCACCGCAGACGCACAAGAAATATGGGAAATCAAGAAAATATCTTTTCTCCAAAGGGAAAGAACAGACTTTCATCACCCACAGACAGTACAATGGAACTCCTAAAAATGTCAGATAAAGATCTTAGAACATTCATAGTGACAAATCTGAAAGAGATGCGAGAGAAGAAAGACTACAAACTCCAGAAAATGCAGGAGAAAAGAGACAATGAGTTCCAGGAAGTGAGGAAGTTCTTCCATGATCTGAAAGAGAAAATACACACCATAAAAAAGAATCGAAGGAACTGTTAGAGATGAAGGAAATCAAAAACCTCCCTTGAAAGTATTAATAACTTATTAGATGATGCAGAAGATTGAATCTCAGATGTAGAAGATAGAACCTCTAACCTCAAAAATTTCACCAAAAAGACTGAGAAAATAACGCCAAAAAATGAGAATAATATACGAGTGAGACTAGATACCATTAGATACCAAAACATCCAGATCATGGGTATCTCAGAAGGTGAAGAAACTAATCTAATCAGGGCTTAGAAAATCTATCCCATGAAATCATGGAAGAAAATTTTCCAAACCTAGAGAGTCATTCAAATATCCAGACCCAAGAAATACAAAGGACCCCACAGAGAATCAACCCAGGAAGATCTTCTCCAAGGCACAGCATAGCCAGATTGACCAAAACCACAGATGCAGATAAGATGTTAAAATTGGCAAGAGAGAACCATCAAGTTACTTTTAAAGGATATCTCATCAGGCTAACATCGGACCTCTCCTTGGAAACAATGCAAGCAAGGAAAGAATGGGAAAATATATTCAAAGTGTTCATTGAAGACAATTGCAACCAAAAATACTGTATCCGGCAAGATGATCCTTCATGTGGGAAGAAAAGATAAAAAACATTCTGAGATAAACAAAACCTGAAAGAATTTACCAACACCAGACCAGCTCTTAGAGAAGTTCTGAAGGGAGTACTATACCAGGAAAACTAAAGACAGACAAATAAGAGAACAAAAACGACCAAGAAAAAGGCCAGCTTAATGGCAGGACAAGTTCTGAAATATCGATAATAATGTTGAATGTTAACAGAAAGATCAGACCACAGAAACACTACAAATTCAAGAAAAGAGAGTACACGAAACTGAACTGGTGAAATAGAATTCTTTGACTTTTTCTAAAATAGTACTGATTTTCTTCTATGTTTTATCTTCCAGATTTAAGGATTTTTGTTTTCTTTTGCGTTGTTGGATTCAGCAATTTGTTTAAAAAAAAAAAAAGATTTTTCAAAATTGAAACGGAATCTTTTCTCCCTTCCTGACCCCTTTGCAATTGGAAAATATTTGTGAGTACTCTTATTTTGTGGCAGAATGGCTATTTATATAAGTTCAATAATACAACAGTATCTGTTGCTTTGCATCAGAAAATCAGAAATTGAATTTTTATGGAGCTTTGTACAAATAACAGACCAAATTGAGATTAACCTAATTTTGGGGGCTTTTTTGTTTGTTTTTTTGGCAAGTAAGTTAGCTTATACCTATCTTTAGTAAAAGGGAGACTGGAGAGAGAAAAAATGTTTCAGAAGAAAATTACAGTGCACTTGTCACTAGATTCTAGCTTTGTTTAAGATCTTTTATGAATCAATAAAATAAGAAAAAAAAGTTTAATGTGGAAGAGAAGGAGGGGAAGGGGAAGGAAAAAACAGGTAAAAGTATACTTAATTGAGAAAAAATTATCTATGTTATTTGCTGATGATAATGTAGCAGGTAAAAGTATACTTAATTGAGAAAAAATAAACTAAGTTATTTGCTGATGATAATGTGTACAGTCATATCCTTGTCTTGACTGACATGCATGACATTTGTGTTGGAAAAAGAAATGTACACTGTAAAGACGTGACAAAATGTAAAAATAATTTTAATTGATAGAAATAATATGCAGTGCTATATGTATAGTGCATATAAAATTTTATGTTTAATAAAATGTCCTCAAATATACTAGGAAAAAAAAAAAAAGAATGCACCTCAGCATTAGGAAAGAAGCCTCCCAGGGATGCAGAGCAGCCCTCATTCCCAGCTTCAATTGTTTCTTAATAGAATTTTACAATGCCAAAAGTTTTTGCTGAATTCTGAACTGAAACTTGTCACAATACAATGATTAAACTGACGGGTTGGCTTGAGATCCTAGGAGAAATATAATTGAACAGGGCCTCAGAGACGTAAGGGAAACCAGCCCACTCCTGATGCTGCATGAGTAAGGAAAAGTAGCATGGAGTCATGGGAATGTAAACCTGGAGGGAGACATTTCCAAAGCAAGGGACCTAGACCAGGGGAGGAAACTGCAGCCCCGAGAAGTGCCCACTTTTCCTTGGTGAAGTGTAGATGGGAGTTAAGGAAATGGAGATGATGAGGATTTTCTCGTTCCAAAACTTTGTTGATGAAAGAAAACAGGGTAATAAGAGCTCCTTTAGAACTTCAAGAAAGATGCCACCAGGTAGGGCAGTAGTCGAGGCACCACATTCCCACATAGCAGACCACGGTTTGAGTCCTGGGCCTGGAGGCTTGCTTTCTCACCGATTCTCTCTCACTTCCTCTTTCTCAACCATCATCTTTCACAACTCAATAGTATATGCTTATCAGTTGCCTCTTCCACCAGTCATATTCCCACTTATCCTTCAAATCAACTCAACGTTACAATGTTGTCTATCATGGTCTCTGATACCTCCAACAAGACTTAAGGTTTCCTCTTTTGTTCAGTTGAACTTTGTACCTCAGCTACACCATTTATTATTTATCTATCACTAAATGTACTTTTGTGACTCCCCTAACTCATCCTTTGCCCTTGCCTTCATCTTCACAGGGATAATTTTAATCCCCAGTTTGTACAATAACAAGGAGTTTGTTGGCAAAAGATCTTTCCATTATGTTTTTAATTGTAGTAAAATATACATACCATAAAATTTCTGTTTTTTTTTCTTGTAGAAATTTTTGCTACAGGACACGTCCTGCACTCACCCGAGAGACAGAGAGACAGAAAGCAAGAAATCACCCCCTGAAGGGGATGGCTATGCGGCAAGCCCTTCTCCTCCATTTTCCTCTTAGAATCTTAGGTGTGTGCAAACCTGAAACTCAATGTCTTTTAAAGTATAATTCTCTGTTTTTCCCTACTCTTATCCTCTAGCAACCACCATTCTGCTTTCAGTCCCTATGAATTTGACTATTCATCAGACCTCATATAAATGAAATCACACAGCATTTGTCTTTCTGTTGCGAGCTTACTTCACTTTGCATAATAGGCTCAAAGTTTGGCCATATTGTAGCATGTGTCAGAATTTTCTTCCTTTATAAAGCCGAATAACATTCCATCACATACATACATACATATACCATATTGTTTACCCACTCCTCCATCAATGGGTGCTTGCATAGCTTCAACTTATTGGCTCTTATAAACAATGTCATCGTAAACATGGGTGTACAAGTACTCTTAGAGACCTTGTTTTCAATCCGTTTGACTATATGCCCAGAAACAGAATTGTTGCATCATAGTGTTATAGTATTTTCCGTAGTGATTATACCATTTTACAGCCCATGATAGTGTGCAAGTGTTCCAATTTCTCACGTCATGGCCAACACATTATTTTCTGTTTAGTTTAGGAGGGTTTTTTTCTTTTTCTTTTTTTCCAATTTGGTTCACTTGTTTTTATTTTTTGTAATGTGGAACAACTTATTTTTTATTTCACATTTTGAAAAAAAATTTACATCCTAGAACTAGCAGATGGGGCAGTGGCTAAATCGCTGGACTTTCCACATGGCCGACCACAGCTTGAGTCCTGGCCCTGGTGGCTTGAAACTCATACCAGGAGCGTGTACATGCATGCTCAAGATCCCAGGAGGAGAATGGAAGAGAAGAGACTGTGACATGGTCATCCTCGCTAGGGGGTGATTTCTCACTTTCCTTCTCACTGTCTGTCTGTCTGTCTGTCTGTCTCTCCAGTGAGTACACATGCCCCATGGCAAAAATCTACAAAAAAAAAAAGAAAAAAAGAAAAAGAAGAAAAAGAAAAAAAGAAAAAAGAAAAAGAAGAGGCCAGCAAAGGGCATAGCAGTTATGTTGCTGGACTCCCACATGTCTGACCTCAGTTCGAATCCTGGACTTGGTGGCTTGAAACTCATGCCAGGTGCATGTGCATGCATGCCCAAGATCCCAGGAGGAATAGGGATTACAACATGGCCATCTTCCCTGGGGGGTGATTTCTCACTTTCCCTCTCGTTTTCTCTGTCTCTGTCTCTCTCTCTGGTGAGCACAAATGCTTTAAGTCAAAAACCTCTACAAAAAGGAAAAAAAAAAGACAAAATTTGCATTCTATTGCACATCTTTACAATGCACGATATGCTTTTTCAAAGAATGCACGTAGTACATGACAATCAAATCGAGGATATTACCATATACATAATTTCCAACAGAAATCTTCACATTCTTTTGTCTGTTAAATGTTTCTTCCCTTTGCCTTTGCCACCCACCCTCTGCCATCTACTCCCTCCCTTAGAGTGTCTGACATCTACACCTTATCAGCTCTGCTCTCATGTCTTCAGATCATTCGTTTATTTTTTGTAGAAGCCATCCAAAAGAGTTTGAAGAGGTACCTCTTTATGGTTTTGATGTACATTTCCACAATGATTAGTGTTACTAAGCATCTTTTCAAGGGCTTATTAGCCATTTCTATATTCCCTTTGCAGACATGTCTATTCATATTCTTTGCTCGTTTTTTAAATTATGTTCTTTGATTTCTGTTGTTGAGTTGATGAAGAATTTTATATTGGGGGAGGTCTTCATAAAGCTTATGAAAATGTGTATTACAAAGAAATTTTGCTTGACTCTCAAAATATTTTGTATCAAAATTAACATGTATTTTAATTTTATTTTTTTCACAAGCTTCTTGACATAGCCTTGTATACTCTGCATATTAACCCCTTACTAAATATGCTACTTTTTGGGGTTGGCAGGTTAAGATGCTAGATTCCCACGTGGCCAACCACAGTTCAGGTACTGGACCTGGCAGCTTGCTCTCTCACTCTTCCTTTCTCTTTGGTCAAATTGAAGAATATTAATTAATTGATTTTAAAATATGTGATTTATAAATAATTTCTCCCATTTTATAGATTCATTATTACTATGTTGATTATATCTTTTGGTGCACATGAATTTTTAATTTTGATGTAGTCCAATTTATTTTTACTTTTGTTTTTGCCTATGCTTTTGGTATCCAAAAAAGGATTGCCAAATCCAATGTCATAAAACTTTCACCCATGATTTCTTCTGAGAGTTTTATAGTTTGGAACCTTATATTTAGGCCTTTGATTCTTTGTCTTTTTTTAAGAGGTTTTTGCTATAGGGCACATGCGCTCTCCAGAAAGACAGAGAGACAGAAAGCGAAAAATCACCCCCC
>NW_006201797.1:1123764-1143474 GCF_000334495.1 Tupaia belangeri chinensis | reverse complement strand
CAATCCCTTCTCCTCCATTCTCCTCTCAGGATCTTGGGCACCCACATGTGCCTGGCTTGAGTTTAAGCCACCAGGTCCAGGACTCGAACCGCAGTCAACTACATGAGAGTCCAGTGACATAGCCATTACACCAACTGCCACTTCCCTTTGATTCATTTTGAGTTAATTTTTGTGTATGGTATAAGGTAAGGGTCCAATTATTTTTTAATAGCCAGAAGGTACATACATTCACCCAAAGAGAGAGAGAAAGCACCCCTCAATGGAACATGGTCACCCCACAATCTCTTCTCCTCACTTTCTTCATTCTGTTGGGATCTGAGGTGGACACACACACACACACACATTAGACTTGTATTTCAAGCTGCCAGGACCAGGATTCAAATTCCCAGTCAACCACGGGAGACCCAGCTACTTTACTACTAGATTACAGGCATGCCCTCTCCATTATTTCTTAAATGGACTTTTGCCTATGTAACCTAGATGACATTAAAACATAAAAAGCACCTTTACATGCATTAAAAACCATAATCAGTAAGAAGTCATGATAAGTTCCTTCTAAGGAGAAAAGGTTGTGACCAGCCTGCGAGGCAAAAATGCTAAGCAGGAAATGGTAGCCACAAAATGAAAGGTCAGCCTTTATATAAAAGCAGCGTGGAAAGGGTTTGCAGCCTTTCAATGCACCATATTTCATCTCTGTGCATTACAGGTACTGTATATTTAACTCAAGAGAGGTTACCCCACCAGCCAAATGCAGACAAGAAGAGATGCCTCTTAAGGTTTAATTACCATCCATGACCTTGATGGCTTCAGAATCCCCTGAAACATGCCATGTTAATGTTGTAATCATTTGTTTTTTGTTATAATGCTATATGACTCGCTGTCATTCAGTCATAACCTATTGGTTAAAAGGATGATCTACTTAGGACTCTTTAAATACTGCAGTGAACTTTTTTTTTTTTTTTTTGGAGAGGTTTTTGCTATAGGGCACGTGCGCTCGCCAGACAGACAGAGAAAGACAGAGAGATAGAAAGCGAGAAATAATCCCCCAGGGGGGATGGCCACGCCGCAATCCCTTCTCCTCCATTCTCCTCTCGGGATCTTGGGCACACACGCACACGCACTCGGCATGAGTTTTAAGCCACCGGGTCTGGGACTTGAACCGCAGTCGACTAAGTGGGAGTCTAGTGACATAGCCATTACGCTAACTACTGGTCCCTGCAATGAACTTTTTGATCTAGGATGGTCTCAAAGTCTAAGACACATTCTGCTTTTAGTCTCATTTGTTTCCATTGCAACATCAACTGCACCTGTGCAACTGATGTCTCTAACTAGAAAAGTTAAATTATGTTTAGAATATCATTCAGTGAAATTGTGTATATGTATGTATATGCAAATGTGTATAAAGTTTTAGATAGTTTTTTTTATTTTATAATAAAGTTTCTGCTACTCAAGTAATTCAACATTAAAATTCTACATTTTATCACTCCTGAAAAATCCTAGAGGTTTAGATGGATCAGAGCAGGGTATAAATAGATATCGTGGCTCAGAATACAACTCAACAGAAATCTACGAGTCTGCTTAGCAGACCAATAAGTTACTAGCTGGTAAACTATGCTGAACTAGCTGGTAAACTATGCTTACATTAAAACAAATGGTCAGGACCAGCAGGTTGTGTGGTGGTTACGGCGCTGGCCTCCCACACGATCAACTGTGATTTGAGTCCCAGACCCAGAGGCTTGAGCACACACTGGGCACATGTGCATGTAGGCTCCCCGTCCCAAGAGGAGAATGGAGGAGAAGGGGTTGCAGTGTGGCCATCACCCACTGGTGGTGATTTCTTGCTTTGTCTCTCTCTGTCTCTCCTGTGAGCACACATACCCTATAGCAAAAATTCTTCAAAAGCAAAAACAAAAACAAAAATGAATGCTCAAAGGGGGCCAGTAGGTGGAGTGGAGGTTATGGTGCCGGACTACCGCATGGCTGATATAGTTCGAGTCCTAGACCTGGTGGCTGCTTTCTCGCTTTCTCATGTTCTCTCTCTCTCTTGCTCTGTGTCTGTCTCTGACTCTCTCTCTCTCTCTGGTGAGCTCATGTGCCCTATAGCAAATGTAAAAATAATAATAATAAAATTAAATATTTTTTAAAATGAATGCTCTAACCAGTCACAATAAAGTTCTAGTCACTTTAAGTTCTTCTAACATAGACATAGACAAATTTCAATCAAGTAAGAAGAGCTTAAGTGTAGAAAAGACATGATCAACCCAGTTTCTTCGTCCTTACCACAGACCATAGCTTCGTGCCATCTGGTAATTATTAGGGGAGAAGGCTGCCATCTGTCAGTTTGGCTAATAGATGGGAGAGGGCTAGCTCTTCCCACCCTGTAAGCCTATGGGATATCGTGTTATGCCTATTTACAGGCCCCAGGGTTCCAACTGGTGAGTTAGAATTTACTCTAAATGTGTGTACATGTGTATGTATCTCCACATATTCTAGGAAAACGCCCCTTTCTTACAATCTCTTAAGGACATTGGAGTCTGTGTGGCCAGGTCAACTCACCTCACAGCACCTCTGTTCCTATTCTGCTGCCTCAAAGACAAGAGACCATTAGATACAACCCTAACAGGAGAGGCAAAATTGGATGAAATAGATTATAAAATGGACATAAATAGAGTACAAGGTGTGAAGAAACACTGGTATTTTTTTCTGTTCATGTCCCCTCTAGGAGGGGCACTGAAATCATCCTCAAAGAAATGTTTCCACAGGCTCTTATAGAAAATTTTTAAGCTGTCATATTTTTTCCTTATGCTAGTCAGAAGTACATTTCTCTACATTTAAAAATAGCCAAAGACAGATATAAAATTGTGTCACAGAGGCTTTAGATGAGATGCAAATTCCAACCAAAGCTTAATGAAGTGGGAATTGAGAGGGGAAGACAGAATATATAAATAGATAGAGGTTTTCTCCAACTTATGTTAGGCCTGCCAGTTCTCCAAACCACTGCATATAACAAGTGATTCATGTATAGTTTTTTCTTAAATAAATGAATGAATGGATGGAATGAATTCCTCTCCATCATAGAATGAAACCAACTTGACCCCACTTGACGACCCGATTCCACTCATGAAAATTTATATTCTAGCTAAGTAAAAATAATTTTTTGGAAATCCCTAAATGACCCAAAACATAACTATTTTGATAACATCATTACAGCAGGCTGATACACAAAGATCACAGGAATCAAATTCTGAACTCCTAGGTCCTAGTCTCTTCCATTTGGGTTTTGTTTTGTTTATTTCATTTTCCAGAGGGTACACAGACATGCCAGAGAGAAATAGAGAGAGGGAATTAAGCACTCCTCCAATGGGGCGTGGTCACGCCACAACCCCTTCTCCTCCATCTCTCTACCCTGGCAGGATTTAGAGCATGTGCACATGCACCCAGCATGTGCTTTTTTTGGTTTGGTTTGGTTTGGTTTAGAGAGATTGTTGTTATAGGGCACATACATTCACCAGAGATACAGAAAGCAAGAAATAACCCCCCCAGGAGGATGGCCATGCAGCAATCCCTTCTCCTCCGGTCTCCTCTCAGGATTTTGAGTATGCACACACATGCACCCAGTGTGAATTTCAAGCCGTCGGGTACAGGACTTGAACTGTAGTCCACATGTGGGAGTTCAGCAATATAACCATTACACCATTTGTTGGGACCCCCAGCATGTGTTTTAAGCTACCTGGGCCAGAATTTGAAATGCAGTCAGGTGTATGGGATCTGCCTTTTGAACCATCAGGCCACCAGGCCAGCCCCCAGTCTCTGCTAGAAAAATAATCACAAATTGATGAGCAATTCATTTAGTCTCTATGTGTCTTCATGTTTTTAATCTAGAAAAGAATCATTCCTACTTGCCCCAACCCGTAGGGACAAGGGCTGCCAAGAAAATCTGTTAAGACTCTGAAAGTGAATGGAGCCGTGTGCATAAATAAAGTATTAAGTCCTTAGCAGTAAGCAGGGCAGAGTAAGTAGTTAAACAAAATAAGCTTTTATTAGGCAATATTTATGAAACTTTTGCATTAAAAGGCACAGAAGAACTTCTGCTTTCAACCAAGGTGCAGTAACTTACCTTGGATTTATCTTGTTGCCTACACAACTAAAAATGTATGAAACAATCTCGAAATATTGGATATCAGAAACCACGATCCCAAAGAAACATAAAACAAAGGTGATTAAGCCTATTATTGTCCTTTTTACTACCCAGAGAACATTTCCGGGCTGTGGCACAGGAAGGAAGGACTCACTCAGAACCTAGAGGTTCCCTGAATTGAGTAGAGAAAGCTGGGAGTCCATAGGGTCAGTCCTATGGACTGATAGTTAAGGAAGCTGGGTCCACATGGCCAACTGTGCAGGTGGAGTCCCTGCCCTGGTGGCTTGAAAAACACACTGGGCAGGTGTGCATGCATGCCCAAGATTCCAACGAGCTAAAGACATGGAGGAAAAGGAGTTGCAGCATGACCACGCACCTCTAGGAGGTGCTTTCTTCTTGTCCCTCTCTGTCTTTCTGATAGACATACTTGCCCTCTGCCAATTTGATAAATAAATAATTTTTTTAAAACATATTTTTAAGCTGCAAGTCCGGGGAAATCAAGGCAACTGGAGTTCATATAAAGCAGATTACTAGAAAAGAGACAGTTGCACAGAGAGGCTACCTGAAATATGCATTGAAATATGCAGAGGGTTTCTTCCTTTTTTATTTTTTTATTTTTTTTTTTTTCTTTAGGGCACATGCACTTGCCTGAAAGACAGAGAGAGACAGAAAGCAAGAAATCACCCCCCAGGGGGGATGGCCACACCGCAATCCCTTCTCCTTCATTCTCCTCTCGGGATCTTGGGCATGCAGGCACACGCGCCTGGCGTGAGTTCAAGCCACCCGGTCAGGGACTCGAACCACAGTCAACCACGTGGGAGTCCAGAGACATAGCCATTATGCTAACCGCTGGTCCCACACATTTTGAATTTTCTTTGTAAACATTCTGCCAAGGATAGTGGCCCTCTCGACTCTTGGTTAGAGTATGGATGAAACAAAGAATGGGAAAAGAGACAGAAAGCAAGAAATCACCCCCCCCAGGGGAGATGGTCACGCCGCAATCCCTTCTCCTCCATTCTCCTCTCGGGATCTTGGGCGCGCACGCACATGCGCCTGGCGTGAGTTCTTAAGCCACTGGGTCCAGGACACGAGCCACGGTCGACTACATGGGAGTCCAGTGACATAGCCATTACGCTAACTGCTGGTTCCCCTCAATATTTCACCTGAATACTGACCAGCACATATACATGAAGATACTACAGAGCAAAGAACAACCTCAAAGGAGTAGAAACAACTGTGCTCAGAGTTCACAGAGGGATGGAAATAGTGTCCAGTCTCCCAAATTAGAGTGAGAACATCTCATAATCCATAGAACATCAGGCAAAGTATAAAGATCTCACCTCGTGGGGGAAATTTGACCCTACACTAAATGCAGCTCAGGTATCCCAACAAAACTCTTAGACAGTATAAAGAAGATAAAACTATTTCCAAACAACTGAACGCATCTCAGAACAAAAGCACAAGCATATTTATAGGAATACAAAAATATCTAGCACATAAGATAACATTTATAACATCCAGCATACAATAAAAAAATTACCAGTAATGCAAAGAGGAAAATACACCCCTTAATGAAGAGAAAAACTAATCAACAAAAACCTAAATTTTTTGTGTAAGACCTAGTTCCCTGGCAATTACCCATTGCCCATTGCCCAGAATAACCTGAGAGAATGTAGTTTATAATTTCACGGATGTATTGCCAGTCATTCTGCTGCGATCTGTTACCATCAAAAAGGGAATAAGAGAATATGGACATTTCCACTTCTGGGATGATGAAGTAGGTCTATTTTTTCCTAACACTCCCACTAAGTACAACAAAATGCCCTAGACATTATGCAAAATAAATATAAGAAGACGGAAAAGTATAGGATAGAAGGCAGCAAATTAGAGACCTTGGGAGCTAATGAATTACGCAGTGGACTTGTGTGTGTGTGTGTGTGTGTGTGTGTGTGTGTGTTTTGGATTTTCAGATACAAGGTATAGATACGTGTATATAGAGAGAGATATCCTAGACTTGGAGCTAAAGAACTAGTCACCAGAAATGTCCATGGGTTCAGCCATAAACTTTTAGACAGTAAGTTCTCTACTCCAAATACCATAGGAAAAAAAAGAAAAAGAAGAAATAAATGAAATCAAAGTGAAACAAAATGAATCAAAACAAAATTATGTCCTTACCCCAATCCATATCAACAAAGGCAAAGCAGGGAGCCTAACTTCCAACCTTGCAAGGATATACCAATCCCAAGTAGTGACCTGAGACTACCTTCCCTGCCATACAGTAATGAAGCCCACCCCCATGGTATCAGTGGAAACCATATGGGGACCTTGGCCTTCCATGCCTACTTGGCAGGATAGAGAAACATTTCCTCTCCCTGTTGGGAAGATGTCAGAGGGAGTCAAGTAGAGAATCAGGACTTTCACTATGATCTAGTAGTAATGAAGCCACTCTCATCCCAGTATCAGTACAAACCACACAGAAAACTGGAACTCCGATTCCTGCTCAGCTATGACAGTGTCCCTGCTTCTCAGGTATCAACTGAGGTCAAGTGGGAAATCTGAATTCTATTTCTACTTGACAGTGACAAGGTAGTGTCCCCCACCTTCCCCTGACAGAGCAGTAGCAGAAGGAGCCTGTTAAAACAGAAGCCTTAAGTAAAATCCAGAATCATAATATGAAAATATCCCAATTTCATTTAAAAGTCTTTTGTCGGGACCAGATTGGCATAATGGCTATATCGCTGGACTCCCATGTAGTCGACCACAGTTCATGTCCCGGACCCAGTGGCTTAAACTCACGCTGGATGCATGTGCACACGTGCCCAAGATCCCGAGAGGAGAATGGAGGAGAAGGGATTGTGGCATGGCCGTCCCCGCAGGGGGTGATTTCTCGTTTTCTGTTTCTCTGTCTCTTTCTGGCGAGCAGATGCACCCTATAGCAAAAACCACTTAAAAAAAAAAAAGTTCATTTGTCCTACAACAAACCAGGAATATCTTAAAATGACCACTGATTGGGAGAAAATAGTCTCTTTAACAAATGATGTTGGGAAAACTATGTATCATATCCACAAGCAAAAGAATGAAATGGGAGCCTTTCCTCACACTACACATAAAAACTGACTCAAATCAAAGACCTAAAGTAAGAGCTAA
The DNA here is from genome assembly GCF_000334495.1 of Tupaia belangeri chinensis. Classification (NCBI taxonomy): domain Eukaryota; kingdom Metazoa; phylum Chordata; class Mammalia; order Scandentia; family Tupaiidae; genus Tupaia; species Tupaia belangeri. The sequence continues at coordinate 1,136,189 of NW_006201797.1, read as the reverse complement.
ATTACAAAACTTAGAAAAAATATGAAAAGAACTTTTCATATCAATGGATTTTATAATGTTTTCCTAAATATGACATGAAAAATGCAGACGACAAAAGTAAAAAGAGATAAATGAGACTACATCAAAAATAAAAACTTTTGTGTATCAAAGGACACAATCAAGAAGAAAAAGGCAACTTACACAATGGGAGAAAATATTTTTTAAATAATATATTTTTAAAAGAATTAACATCCAGAATACATAAAAAAAAAACCTACAACTTAACAACAAAACCAACCCAATTTTAAAACCTGCAAAAAACCTGAGTAGACATTTCTCTAAAGATGATATAAATGGTAAACAAGCACATGAAAAAAATGCTCAGCATCACTAATCCTTGGCCAAACACAATTCAAAATCACAAAAAGAGAACATTTCACACTCACTAGAATGCCCACTATCAAAGAACAGAAAATAACAAGTGTTGGTGAACATGCAGAGAAATTGGAACATTTGTGCATTGTAGGTAGGAAAGTAAAATGATACAGTTGCTCTTGAAAATAGTAATTTCTCAAAAAATTAAAAGTAGAACTACCATGTGGTCTAGCAATTACACGTCAGAGACTTAGAGAGTGAAGTGTATACTTGTGTCCAGAGTCTCCAGCCTCCCCAGGCCTCATTTTCCAGCTCCCTTCACATTTAGGTGCAGCTATGTGACTGTGTTCTAGCCAATAAAATTTGAATAGATAGGTGTCATTTCAAGGCCTACTCTGTGAACGCCTGATCTTCCATGCTCTATCCCTCCCACTAATTTGATGCAAATGAGCAAAATAACCTTAGAAAGCTCATGCTGAAGAGGAGAACCATACCATCTTAAGGACCTTGAGTTTCTGAATCAGCATTTGGAGAAAATCCACCAATCACCCAGTGGCATCCATTTTGGACTTCATATAAGGAAGAAATACACTTCAAATGTGTTTGAGCTACTTGGGGACTTGGAAGGTATGAAACATAATGTTACAATATAAAGTGGCTCCCACTTCTACTACAAACTGCAATATTGGATTTTATCTGAGTTCTATGTTTCTGGGAAAATCTTCCCACTCTTTTATGTTCTGAAAAGGGTTTACTGCAAAGAGGCACACTTTTCTAAATGCCTTAGATAAGACTCAAGGATGCCCCTTTGCCCTTCTGTAACAGAGTAGACACAGACCTTTTTAATTTCCATCCCTTCCCTCACAAACCATTAACCGAACTTTTCTCCTCAATGCTAAGCCATTGAAGAAAATGCTTGTCAACCAAACTTTGGTGAAGTTTCTCTCCTTCCCCCACACCCACTCTCAGCCTGAACTGGCAAAAAAAAGAAAGAAAAAGAAAAGAAAAAGCTCCTCATTTTCCCTCTCAGACAATAAATTGATCTGAGGCCTAATACAAGGTCTTCAAAAAGTTAAGTTTGTGGAAAATGTGTACCATGAAAAAACTACACGTGGATTTTGTTCTGTACTATATTATACCCTCGCTTCATTTTCCACAAGGCTCTTGACATGTCCTGGTACGTGAGCTGGGAATATGGCTGTGTGGTGTAAGCATTAGCTGTGACTGTAAATAAACTGAAGTGACCGGTTCCCTGGCTTCCTATCCCTACCCTCTGCCCTCTCCTAGGAGCCCACACTCCAGTCCCTCCTAACAATCCTGACTTGGGAGTCCCAATTGCAAAGGATGGAGAAAGGAACAGATAGAAGAGTCAAAGAGAGAAAAAATCAACAATGCAATCCAGCCCTTGGCTTCCCTCAGACCCAAGAAGGATCAATGCTAGAGTAGAAAAAGTGAAATGTTCAAAAAAGGAAATTAAAGCTGCCACATTAGGCCTTGGAGCACCTTCATGTAAATTAGCAGGTTTCATACATCCTAGAAAGAGACATCGAAGTGAGAGGGAAGCAGCAGGAGCACAGACGGGCTGATGTCCTCAGCTTACTTGGACTGAGAACCACGTGACGACACACTATGGCTCTCTGTGGTCTTTACAGAGCCAGCATGGGGCTGGCACAGAGGCCGCACTCAAAAACCCTTCAAGGGTGAATGACTGTCTCTCACAGGTACTGTTAACAGAATGGGCTTTGGAGGTGGCCACAGACCTGGTCATTAATACCAGTTGAGAAATTAATACCAGGTGAGAAGGTTCTTTAAGATTTTTTTTTTTTTTGGTAGTTCCCCAATTGAGCCTCTGCATGATTTTTGCAAGAGTTTCAACAGGTAAGAAGGCAGAGGACCTGTGGGTGAAGGCTCTTCACTTCTCCACTATTCATCAGCTCTCAGGAGATGATCTAAGCTTTTCTAGGTAATGCTCATACTTATGGTTATAACCCCAGGGAAGTTTTTTCCTAATTATTTACCTTCCTCCTCCTCTCTTTTCCTTAAATTGTTGTCCTTTCTTATGCCAGCCAAAGTGAGAAGAAATCCTATGAGGTGGAAAACCATCTGTGTTCCATCTATGTTAGGTGAGTAGGAAGGGCAGTGGTCCAGTGGGAGAGAGGGATACAGAAAGTCGTTGTGTCACTGTGTATCTTCCACGACATGGTTCAGGTGGAAAAGTCAGGTATCTGTAAGGGGTGGCATGGGAGAATGATTGGATAGACCCTAAGTATCCCAATAGCAATGTTCTGTAAAACGGAGCTTGCCATGTGATAATATTATAACTGAATTTTTTCTTGGACTTTCAACTGGTTCTGTGTGCTAGGCAAGGCCATGTGTCACCCAGCCCCACCCCTACTTTGTGGAAGGACTTGGGAACAGTGGCTGGCTGGACAGCTTCCAGTTGACAGCTATTAGTGTTGGCTTCAGCTGCAGAAAGGTGCCTTGCCCAAGACCATGCCATTGCAGGGACAGCTCACTCCCACTGACTGAGCAAAGAGGGATGTGGAGGAACAGTCATTCTGGTCTGAACCAAAGCACAATCGACACTTGCCCTACCGTTACCTGCTTGGGTTGGCCAAGGCTTGGTCAGGCCTGCATCACAATTCAGCCTGTCCCTCTGCCCAGTCCTGCCATCGCCCTTCCCTCTACATACAGGTGTTGACCCCTCCTAAACTGTTGACTGCAAACTACAGGAAGCAGCTGCAGCCTACAACATTCTACAGGATGATTCTAAAGGATGAGTTTCCAAAGAAGTTGGAATAAATAAATGGCCTCCCAAGGGCACTATTTTAAAGAACAAGGTTCCCTGGTAAATGTTGTTTTGGAGAGGGAAAACAAACAAATAAGCAAACAAACCTGCTTTAATACTTTGTGCCCTTTAATCTTTTAAGGAAGTGATCGTGATTCTCTGTGATGGGCTAAAGATGGAATTTGTGGCTGAGAAGGAAAGGCTTTGATTCAGAGATGTATGAGCTAAATTTGCCCTGAGTTTTTTGTTTTTAGTGCAGGGAAGCGACAGTATGTGGTGGGAGCAAAGAATAAGGAAAGTTGATGCAAATTAGTCAGCACATGCGAGTTACAGGTGAATCTGCTTGTATCACGTCAAGGAATAAGGTGAGTCTGCCACCGCTGAGGAGATGCAGCTCGAGGAAATGGGAAGACTGATTCCAGGGCAATGCAGACAGCCAGGGAGTGATCTTGGCTGCCTCTTCCTGCCGGGAAATCAGAGAATAAGACAATCAAACAGAAATTTCTGCATCCGTTTCCCAAAACCTACCAAGTTGTCCAAAGTACCACCACAGATTCCTGATATTGAGAATCCCTTATGAATATCATGACCTTAATGAAGGTCAGTACTCATTTGTTGCAGTAAAAATAAAGCAAGAATTAGAAAGGAGAATTTGTTGTTCTATAATATGTATTTCTTCTATAATTTTTCTATAATATCTATTTTTATAATATGTATTTCCCATTACCTCTTTGAAGTCTATGTATATTATGAGAGAGGTATTGTTATTGTTTTTTTAATTTGCTATGGATAACTGTGCTTGTGGGAGAGACAGAGAGAGAAAATTAGAAAGCACCACCCAGGGGGTATGGCCATGCTGCAATGCTTCATGGTTTTTCAAGCCACTGGGTCTGGGATGCAAACCACGCAGTTGACCATGTAGGATCCAGCCTGCCTTAACTGTCGAGCCAAGAGCTGGCTCCAGAAAGGAGAATCTTTATTGCACACATTGACAGGCAATGTCTGAAAAACACATCTATGTGGTTACTTGATAATTCAGTTTCAACACGCTTGCAAAAATTCTACTAAATATAGAACTATCATCTATAGTTGATTAAATTCACTGTTTATGGCTGTTAAAATGTTGCTTAGGAGAATAACTCCATTTTAAAACAGAGTTACAATTTGTAGCTGTCAATGCCAGGTGCTTACCTACACTCAAGGAGAGCTAGAATTGCCTGGAAATTTACTTTTCCCTGTAGCAGGCTTTCATCAATTATAGTCATCCCTCAGTATCTCTGGGATGGACTCTGGCACTCCCCACAGACACCAAAATTCAAGAATGCTCAGGACCCTAATATAAAATGGTATGGTATTTGCATATAACCTATGCACCCCCATGTACCTTAAATCATCTCTAAATTACTCTTAATACTTATATACTGTAAATGCTATGTAAACAGTTGTTACATTGTATTGTTTAGGAACTAATGACAAGGGGAAAAGTCTGCACATGTTCAGTATAGACACAGTCACAACCTAATGCCTGACTACATACTACGTGTCAGCAACCATGTAACATTTTCCATCGGGCTTGCCTGAACCTATGAAATGCAGAACCTCTGAACACAGAGGGCCAACTGCACTGACACATGTATATGAAAGTCCAGCTGCCTCGGCTGGAAGTGGAAGTAAGAGCTAGTGACACTCCCATGCCCCGGGTTAACTTAAACTCCAGGATCTCCACAGGATCAGGCTAAAGCTTCCCCATGTGGGACTTGTGCACAAAATCATCTGTAATTGATACCCTCCAACCCCATCCTCCTTCCCCCACTTTCTTGCCAGTCTCCCCTGGAAGAATTTGCATGCTCTTATCATTCGCACATCACTTGACCCATCCCTAGGTCAGCTTCTTGGGAACCCATCCTAAGATCCAAATGTCCTAGGCCTCACTAGCTCATAGATGACAAAATAAAATTACACTCCCTTTTTACATCAGGTGTATTATAATAGCAGGTGCCTCTTCTGTTCCTTTATTCGCTCAGTAGATATATTGTGCTAAGAACTACCAATACAGGGCTGAACAAGCACAGTTTCTTCTCAGAGCTTAAACCACTGGTCTAGGACCAAATAGCAGCCCCCTTCATGATAACCGTAGACGAGTTGGGTACTCCAGCCCTTGAGCTATTTTGGTCTGCCCTGCTTTGACCCAGTCCTTGCCCACATCAGCTCCTGTAAAGCCACCCAGAAGAATGCCATTGTGCCAATAGTATGGCAATCTGATCTTGCATGTCTCAATACATGCTATAATATGAAGTATACAATATGTACAAAGTATTCTTGCCAAAAAGGTTTACTCTGAATCAAATCAAGTCTCTAGACCTAACTTTTGGTTTATAGAAAATACAGAAATAGCAGTACAAATTCAATCACCCCACGAGGAAGCAATCAGAAAAGTCCAGAATTGGGGGCACTTTAGATGACAACTGGGTAGGATACTTTAAAAGCCAGTTCATGGACCATTGAGTGGTGTGGTGGTTAAGACACTGGACTCCCACACTGCCAACTGCAGTTCAAACACTGGACCTGGTAGCCTGAAAGTCATGCTAGGTGCATGTGCATGTGCATGCATGAGGAGAATGGAAGAGAAGGGATTGCAGTGTGGCCATTCCTCCAAGGGTCTGGCAATCCCTCTCTGTCTCTGGCAAACTCACACACCCTATGACAAAAATCTAAAAAAAAAAAAAAGTCCGTATGTGAAAAACAAAGAACAAGATGAAGAGTACAGGATCTACTCAAGGTTCACACTAAATGCAATGTGTGAGTTTTGAGTACATCCTGATTCAAAATATAAAAATATAAATTACATTTGGGAAAAAAATAGAGAATTTTGAATATGAAATAGATATTGAATATTACAAAACTACTGTTAAATAACTGTGTTGTGTATGCATAAAAGAACTTTTTTAATGCCAGAAGGTGCATATACACACACATGAAAAAGAACAAGAGAGAGAGAGAGAGCGAAAGCAAGCACCCCATAACAGGGCCTGGTCCATAACCCTTTTTCCTCCAATTCTTCATCCCATCAGGATCCTGGACATGCCCAGTGTAGAGTTGATGGACTCAAACTCAGTTCAGTCATGTAAGATCTGACTTCCACACAGGCCTAAACGCTGCAGTAGGGACCAGCCCTAGTAAAATGTTCTTATCCTTAGTGATGTATGCTGATGTATGTACATAGGAGTGATGTACGATATCTGCTTCTTACTATTAAGTAGTTCCACCAAATATTAGATCTAGAAAGAGATAAAGCAAAGATTGCAAAATCTTTTTAATCATTGAATATAGATGGAAGATATAAAGATGCTCACTGCACTGTTCTTTCAAGTTTGCTTATGCTTGACATTGTTGAAAACAAAGAATAAGGAAAAAAAAAAAAAACAAGATCATGGTTTAGCAGCCATTCTCCACCTGCAGTCCCCTTCCCTGGCTAGGGTGTGGTAAATAGGGCTGACTCCACCTCACACCCCCAACCCGATCCTGCAGTTGCAGTGTTAAAAGGAACAAAAGAAAAACGGGCCTTGTAACAGTCATTTTCCACCCCTTACCAGTCTCGAATGTGGGAGATGGGGTTGATTTGGCCCAGGTGCTATGCTGTGCACAATATGTAACTTGTTATCACCTTACACCTTTGCTGGCCAGCCCCTACCCACACAAGGACTAGAGAGGTCTAGGCACATCTAAGCCAAACATATGAACACTGTGAGGCTCTAGGAATCCTTACCTCACTGAACCCACCAGAGAAAAGGAGAAATCCCTCTCTGTAAATCTGAACCCAAGACTCCCACTGTGGATACCACGTTGCCACTCACAGTAGAAGAGGAAAATTGGCACAGAGTTAATTCACAACAAAGTCATGCTTATGAGCACACAACTACGGAAACCTACTCAAAAGAATTAGCAAGAAGTGGACACCAAAAACTAAAAATTTCAGCAGAGCCTCAACTATAAGAAAACCAGGAAATACGTCCCCCCAAAGGGAGCATAATAACTCATCTCCAACCATTGAAAAAAAAAAAAAAAGAAATCACTAAAATGTCAGAAAATTCAGAATACCTTTCCTAACTAAACTTTATGAGATGTGAGAGAAAACAGACTACCAAGTCAAGGAAATGAGAAAATCATTCCATGATCTGAAGGAGGAACTCCATAAAGAGATAGAACCTGGGGCTGGCAGGTGGCCTGGTGGTTAAGAATGACTTGCTTTTTCACTCTTCCTCTCTATCTCTCTCTGGTCAAATGTTTAAAAATGGATAATAATAATAATAATAAACAACTTAAATAAAATGATTCTTTTTATTTTTTTGGAGAGTATTTTTTGCTATAGGGCACGTGTGCTCACCAGAAAGACAGAGAGACAGAGAGACAGAAAGTGAGAGATCACCCCCAGGGGGATGGTCACACTACAATCCCTTCTCCTCCATTCTCCTCTTGGGATCTTGGGCATGCACACACACACACACACACACACACACACACACACATACCTGGCATGAGTTTAAGCCACCGGGTCCAGGACTCGAACCATGGTCGACTACATGGGAGTCCAGCAATGTAGCCATTACGCCATCTGCTAGTCCCAAATAAAATGATTCTTTAAAAAAAAAAAATAGAAACCATGAAAAAGAATCAAACAGAAATTCTAGAGATAACTTCTAGAAATGAAATACAGAAATAAAAACCTCCCTCTAAAGTATTGCTAGCAAGGCCAGCAGATGGAGTAATGGTTACATCACTGGACTCTCGCATGGCTGACCACAGTTCAAACCCTGACCCAGAGACTTCAAACTCATGCTGGGAATGGGTGTGTGCATGCCCAAAATCCCGAGAGAGAATGGTGGAAAAGGGACTGTGGCATGGCCATCCCCCTGGGTGGTGATTTCTACTCCCTGTCTTTGTCTCTCTCTGTCTCTCCAGCAAGCGTAGTCACATTATAGCAAAAATCTCTCCAAAAACTTTTAAATTTTTTTAATTCATTTTTTAAAGTATTAATAGCAGATTAGACTATGCTCAAGACAGGATCACTGATCTAGAAGACAAAGCCTCTGACTTAGACAAAACCACCGAAGAGAATTTTAAGAAAAGGAAGACAAGGTGTGGGAAATACTCGATACTATTAAATGCCCGAATATCTGAATAACTGGTATTCCAGGAAGCAAAAAAAAAAAAAATCTGATAAATACATAGGAAATCTACTCCATGAAATACTTGCAGAAAAGTTTCCAAAGCTAGAGAAACATTCAGGCACAGGAAACACAAAGGACACCAAATAGAATCAACACAAGAAGATCCTCCCCCAGCACATTATAACCAGATGGGTAAAAAATCAAAGACAAAAACAAGATTCTAAAAATGACCAGTGAGAACTATCAAATTACTTATGAAAGTTATGCTATTAGGCTAATGTCAAAACTCTCGACTGAAACAACTCAAGCAAGGAAGGAACGGTCAGTCATATTCAAAATACTAAAAGAAAGACAATTTCAACCAAGAATACTACACCTGGTAAGATTATTCTTCAAATGGGAAGAAAAAAAAAATCACTCTCAGATAAACAAAACCTAAAAGAATTTACCAATACTAGACCAACTGTTCAAGAAGTACTGAAAGGAGTACTGTATCAGGAAAACTAAAGAGACAAACAGAAATTAAATAACACAAGATAAGCAAAAAATGGCTAACAACATGACAGGATAAGTCTGCAAATATTGCTAATAATGCTGAATGTTACTGCATTAATATCTCCAATCAAAAAATACAGACTGAATGGATTAAAAAATAGAAGCCCTCAATATGCTGCTTGCAAGAAACGCAGCTCACTTAGGAAAACTAAAGAGACAAACAGAAATTAAATAACACAAGATAAGCAAAAAATGGCTAACAACATGACAGGATAAGTCTGCAAATATTGCTAATAATGCTGAATGTTACTGCATTAATATCTCCAATCAAAAAATACAGACTGAATGGATTAAAAAATAGAAGCCCTCAATATGCTGCTTGCAAGAAACGCAGCTCACTTATAAAGACATACACAGATTGAAAGTAAAGGGTTAGAAAAAGGTATTCATGCGAATGGAAAGCAAAAGAAGGCTGGACCTGCAATACTGATATCAGACATAAATAGACTTTAAGACAAAATCTGTAAGAGGAGACAGAGAAGGACACTATATGGTACTATAGAGGGCTAATCCACCAAGAAGATATAGCACATATAAATATCTATGCACCCAAAACTGGAGCATCCAAATATATTAAAGAAAGACTGCTTGATTTAAAGGGAGAGAGAAACTGCAACACAATAATTGTTGGAAATCTCAACACACCACTGTCTCTTCTGGATAGATTATCTAGACAAAAATAAACAAAGAGATAAAGGATATTAATGATACCATAAATCAAATGAACTTGACAGACATCTATAGAACTTTCCACTCAACAACCACAAAATACACATTTTTCTCATCCTAACATGGGACGTTTTCAATGATTGGCCACATGACAGGGCACAAAACAAGACTTTACAAATTCAAAGGTACAGGGACCAGCAGCTACCATAATGGCTATGTCGCTGAACTCCCATGTAGCTGACCGTGGTTCAAGTTCCAGACCCAGTGGCTTAAACTCACACCAGGCATGTGTGCGTGCATGCCCAAGACCCCGAGAGAAGAATGGAGGAGAAGGGATTGTGGTGTGGCCATCCCCCCTGAGGGGTGATTTCTCGCTTTCTATCTCTCTGTCTCTCTCTGTCTTTCTGACGAGCACACGTGCCCTATAGCAAAAACTTCTAAAAAAAAAAAAAAAGAAAAATCAAAGGTATAGAAACTATACCCAGCATCTTCTCCAATCACAATGGAATTAAAATTAACTAAAGAGGGACCAGCAGGTAGCAAAATGGCTACATTGCTGGACTCCCATGTAGTCGATTATGGTTGGAGTCCAGACCTGGTGGCTTAAACTAATGCTGTGTGTGTGTGTTCATGCATGCCCAAGATCCCAAGAGGAGAATGGAGGAGAAGGGATTGTAGCGTGGCCATCCCCCCTGGGGGGTGATTTCTCACTTTCTGTCTCTCTGTCTCTCTCTTTCTGGCAAGCACACACTCCCTGTAGCAAAAACCTCTTCCCTAAAAAAAAATTAACTGAAGAAACCTCAAAAATACAAACATGTAGAGACTAAACAACCTACTCATGAATGACTTCACAACCACTGAACAAATTAAGAATAAAATTAGAAGGTTCGCTGAAACCAATGATAATAATCACGCATATTTACATAACCTATGGGACACAGCAAAAGCAGTCCTAACAGGGAAGCTCATAGCAATTTTTGACTATTAGAAAAAGAAAAGCAGCAAATAGATAGCCCAACAACACATCTCAAGGAACGGACGGGAGGGGAAGAAACAGAAGAAATAATACAGTGAGCTGAACAAATGAAATAGAGAATTTAAAAAAAAAAAAAAACTACACAGATTATAAATGAAACCAAAATCTGGTTCTTTAAGAAAATGAACAAAATTGGCATGCCATCAGCTAAATTAATCAAGAAGGACAGAAAAAGGAACCAGGTAAATCAAATCAGCAGTGAAACAGGCAATATTACAGCAGACATAACAGAAAAACAAAAGATCATGAGAGGGGGCACTCATGTGGCATGGTGGTTAAGGTGCTGGACTCCCACATGGTTGATCACGGTTCAAGTCCCGGACCTGGTGGCTTGCTTTCTCACTTTCTCTCCCTCGCTCTCACTCTTCCCCTCTCTGATTATAAAAGTAGGAGTTAAAGTTAAATAAAATATTTTTTAAAAAATCATGAGAATAGTATGAGCAATTATACACCAACAAACAAGAAAACCTAGATGAGATGAACAAATTTCTGGACATATATAACATACCAATATTGAACCAGGAAAAAAGAGAAAGCTTGAATAGACCAATAACAAGCAATGAGATTGAATCAGTAATAGTCTTCCAACAAACAAAAGTCTAAGTTCCAAAGGTTTCACTTCTGAATTCTACAGAACTTTTAACACTTCTGAATTCTACAGAACTTTTAAATAAGAACTAACCCAGACACTCCTCAAATTATTTCTAAGATCCAGAAGGAAGGAACCCTCCCAAACTCATTCTATGAAGCCTCTATCACCCTCATCCTAAAAACAGAGAAGGACATAACAAAAAAAAGAAAACTATAGACCAATATCCCTAATGATTACAGATGCAAAACTTCTCAACAAGACACTAGCAAATTGCATCTAACCACACATTATAAAGGTTATACACCATAACCAACTAGGCTTCATTCCAAGGATACAAGGGTGTTTCAACACACACAAAACAGAAAGATGTAATACACTGCATTAACAGAGGAAAGATAAAAACAATGATTATATAAATCAATGCAGAAAAACCTTTGATAAAATACAACATGCCTTCAGCATTAAAACTCAGAAAAATAGGCATAGAAGAGACATTATTCAACACACTAAAAGTCAGATATGAAAAACCCATTGCTAACATCACATTGACTGGGAAAAAAGCTGAAAGCTGTTCCAGTAAAACCTGGAACTAGACTAGGCTGCCCACTTTCCCCACTCCTTTTCAACATAGTGCTGCAAGTCCTAGCCAATGCAATCAGACAAGAGAGTAAAATAAAAGGCATTCAAATAGGGAAAAAGAAGTAAAATATCTCTATTTACTTTTTTTTTAATTTGGATTTGACTTTACTTTCGAAATACTTTCCTTTTTTTAATTTAATTTTTACTTTTAATGGAAATGTTTTCAGCAGTTTCCTAATTTGATATATATTTTTCTTTAAATTTATTTTTCACAGTAATTCACTATACAGCATTACAGCATACAAATGAATTTTCCATCCAAAATACACTGTATATTGGCTCAATCAAGCATATCAACATACATGTTATCAACAAATAATTTTCCATTTCTTATGTCTTGTATACTTTGTTTTGGTTTTGGTTTTTGTTTTGTTTTGTTTTGCCATCCTTGATTCCCTATCCCTCACCCTCTGCCATGTCCCACCCTCCTCCCACATTGCCTCTGGTATCCATGGTTGCTTTCTATGCCTTCCCCCCCCCATTTAATTGATTTGCTAATGAACTTAATTAGTCTAAATATTTCCAATAGCAAGTGCAGCTGATATATACCTATACATGAACCCAAGTCTGACTTTAGGCATAAACCTCAGTGAGTAGAATGAACATACTATAAAGTAGTACCTA
>NW_006201797.1:1123250-1123464 GCF_000334495.1 Tupaia belangeri chinensis | reverse complement strand
ACAACTTAGCATTCATTCCCTGAGCATCATCACAACATACTAAATGTGGTTTCCCATCTAGAATAAACTGCATAGTGGCTTAATCATGCATGTTTTCATCAATATTATTCCATTTCTACTTTCATATATATATATATATATATGTTTTTTACCCCATGTCTGACCCTCTGCCCTATTCTACTTTCTTATTACACTATCTCTTCTGTCCACAGGT
>NW_006201797.1:1118195-1122774 GCF_000334495.1 Tupaia belangeri chinensis | reverse complement strand
CCATTTTCTTAGTTTTTGAACTCTTATTTCTGTGTGTCTGCATTTAATTTTACTGACATAGCACTCCCTTAACTTCTTGGAGATCTGGTCTGGTGCTGGTAAATTCTTTCAGGTTTTGTTTATCTGGGAATGTCTGTGTCTTTTCTTCCCAAATGAATGATAATCTTGCTGGGTACAGTATTCTCAGTTGAAATTGCTTTTCCCTTAACACTTTGAATATATTTTCCCATTCTTTCCTCACTCGCATTGTTTCCGATGAGAGGTCTACTATTAGTCTGATGGGATACCCTTTGAAGGTAACTTGCTGTTTTTCTCTTGCCAATCTTAGTATCTTGTCTTTGTCTGTGGTTTTGGTCAATCTCGCTATAATGTGTCTTGGAGAAGATCTTCTTGGGTTGATTCTATTTGGGGTCCTCTGTATTTCTTGGGACTGAATCTTTGAGTGCCTCTCCAGGTTTGGAAAGTTTTCATGAAGGATCTCATGGAAATATCTCTATTTACAGACAATATGACTATATACTAGAAAATCCAAAAAATTCCACAAAAATTTCTGAAAATGATAAATGAACACAGTAAATAGGCAGGATATAAACTCAATATGCAAAAATCTATACCGTTTTTATACACTAACAATGAACAAACTGAGACAGAATTAATAAAGCAATCCCATTTATAATAACCACAAAAATTATAAGATACCTGGGAATAACAAAGGAAGTCAACCTCCACAAGGAAAACTATAAAAAACTGAAAAAAAAATTGAAAATGAAACACAAAACTGGAAAGACATCCCATGCTCCTGAACTGGAAGAATAAATGTAATCAAAGTGTCCATCCTACCCAAATTAATCTACAAATTCAATGCAATTATGATCAAACTTCCAGAGATATTCTTCACAAAAATAGAAAAAAAATCATAAAATTTATCCAGTATCATAAAAGGCCCTGAATCACCAAAGGCATACTATGCAAAGAGAATAAAATAGAAGGCATTTCACTTCCTGACTTCAAAATATATTACAAAGCTATATTAATCAGAACAGAGTGGTATACCCAGAAATAAGCCCCAAAATATACAGTCAACTGATTTTCAACAAACGGAGGCATTTCACACAGTGGGGAAAAGAAAATCTCTTCAGCAAATAGTGCTGGGAAAACTTGATATCCACCTGTAAGAAAAATAAAATTGGACCTCTATCTCTCACCATTAGCAAAAATCAACTCAAAATAGATGAAGGATCTAAACATAAGACCTCAAATATAAAGCTACTGGTGGAAAACACAGGGGAAACTCATGGAGACATTGGAGTAGGCAAAGTCTTCCTAAATAAGACCCCCTCCAAAGCATAAACGATCATCCTGAAAATAGACAAGTGGGATTGGATCAGGCTAAAAAGCTTCTGCACAGCAAAAGAAACAATAATTAAGGTGCAAAGATAATCCTCAGAGTGGGAGAATATATTTGCAACTATGCCTCAGATAAGGGACTGATAGCCAAAATATAAAAATATACAGGGAACTCAGGGAACTTACCTGCACAAGAAAAAAAAAAAAAAGAAAGAAAGAAAGAAAAAATCATTAAAATATGGCAAATAAGCTGAACAGATAACTCTCCAAGGAAGACATAAGAATGGCCAAAAAGCATATTTTTAAAAAATGTTTGACATCTCTTGTCACAAGGGAAATGAAAATTAAAATTATTGTGAGACACCACTTAACCCCAATCAGAATGGCTAAGATTAAAAAAATAATAATAAAAATTTTAAAAAGAAAGAAAGAATGATAAGTGCTGGTGAGGCTGTGGTGAAAAGGGAACCATCCTATACTGTTGGTGGGTATATAAATTAGTAGAGCCACTGTGGAGAACAACAAAGAGGTTCCTAAAAAACCTACAAATATTGGGTCACCAGAAGAGTCATGACATTATTTTTTCTATGTTTTTCTATGCAAAAATGTGTCATGACTTTTCCTATTACCCAATAGAATGACCATATAACCCCATAATTCCACTCTTTGTTATCTACCCAAAGGATAGGAAACTCAGTAAAACACTTGCACATCCATGTTTATTGCAGCATTACTCACAAGTGCTAGGACATGGAATCAACCCAAACGTCCAAGAACAGATGGATGGACTGGAAAAAAAAAAGTGGTGCATGTACTCTATGAATTACTACTCAGCCATAAAAAACAATGAGACCCTGACATTTGATACAAAGTGGATGAATATGGAAGACTTAATGATAAGCAAAGCAAGCCAGACTATGTATGACAGGCATTGTATGTCTCTGCTTAATATATACTGAATCTCTGCACTCTATAGCAGAAAATGAAATATTATAAGGTATATTGGCAGGGAGGATAATGATAGAAACTAGAGACAGTATAGAAGGGGGTAGGCAATAGAGGATGGAAGGGAGAGACTTAGGGGAAAAACAAAACATTTAATACACACAAAAATGAAGTTACCGGTTGATGACAATGTATGTGGTAATGTCCTTGACTTGACTCATATGCACCATATTCATGCTGGGAAAAACCATATTGTTCACTGTAAAGATGTACAGTAACTAAACATAAATTTTAAAATTAATTTTAAAAAAGAACCTCAGGGATATCACAGAAAAAATAAAATAAACAAGATTGTGGGTCTACATGATGGTCATGGCCCTCACCAAGAAGTAATATCAACAATTATCAGTTATCCATTTCTCTTCCTTTCATAGTTATTATAGATCTAAGATATACCACTAATGACTGAATGAACTTACTTTTAGAAGGATGTATGATTTAGACTTGAACTATGAAGATTTTAGAAAAATTATTAATTTTCTCAAGTAACCCCCTCAAGTCATATTACTCAAGATATGTGAAATTTTTAAAGCAAGCTGCTTTTATTATTCATACATTAAATTTTTATACATCATGAATAATAATAAATATATATATATATAAAAGAAAAGAAGAAAAATAAATTTTAAAAAAAAACAAGCTTTTAGATGTTTCTTTACCCATTGAACCAGTTTTTGTTAAGGTTTGTGGTGTCATTTGCCTCTTGTCAATATCAAATGAGGTACTGAATTATGTCTAAGCAATGTGCAGTTTCTATAAATACTTGATAAGATCTTTCTCTTTTTAAAATAGGAAATCATCTGGACACTGCTAGAAAATATTCTTCTAGAATCAGCTGATAGCATAATGGTTACATTGCTGGACTCCCACCTAGTCCACCACAGTTTGGTTCCTGGACCTGGCAACTTAAAATTCATGCCAGGCGCATGTGCATGGGTGCCCAAGATCCTGAGAGAAGAATGGAAGGGACTGCAGTGTAGCCATCCCTTCCAGGGGAGTGGGGGAGTGATTTCTCACTTTCTCTCTCTCTGTCTCTCTGTTTCTCCAGCGAGCACACGTGCCCTATAGCAAAAATCTCTCAAAAAAGGAAAGAAAATATTCTTTCTATTCAAGTAACAAGCATCTTCCTTGCTTATTCCATTTTCTAGAGTCTATTAATTTTAACATTAAATGAATTTATATCATACAAAAGCCCTGAGGATTCCAACTTAACCCCTTAAAAATGTGTACTCCATAGCTAACTTGTGGAAAATTAAGACTGGCTCCAAGGTTTTAGATTCCCAATAAAAATAAAGATCTCTACACAGTGTTGCTCCCACACTTATTTACTATGTAATCTTAAGCAAATGTTTAACCTCGCTATGTCTTGAAAGTAGTAATACCAAGCTCTGCCTCAAGTATCCAGCATCACAAGCCTTTACCCTACCTCCAATTTCAGATGCAGCTGTGATGTACATTCTGTGGGTCCTCTAGATCATCCTATGCTGACAGTTTTCCACTCTCACATTCACTGTCTCTCTCCCAATCATTCCCCTCTCCCTCTTCTTCCTCTTCATCCAAAGGGAAAAGGAAAGGCTCTTAGAAGTCAAGGAAAGCCAGGACCAGCAGATGGTGTAATGGCTGAATTTCTGGTTTCCCTCGTAGTTGACCACAGTTCAAATCCTAGATTCAGTGGCTTAAAACTCACACTGGGCACATGTGCATGCGTGCCCAAGATCTTAAGAGGAGAATGGAGGAGAAGGGACTGTGGCATGGCCATCTCCCCTGGAGGTGATTTCTCACTTTCTGTCTCTCTGTCTCTCTCTCTGTTGGAGTGCACTCACCCTACAACAAAAACAAATCTCTCTTAAAAAAAAAAAAAAAAAGAATTCAAGCAAAGCCTGGCCACCTACATTTTTTAGGTTTATTATAAAATAAAGAAACTCCAAAAGAAGTTACAAAACTCATTATATATGAAGTAGCTATAGAAATGACAAGAAGTTAATGACAAAAAAAAATGTGGTTTAATTACAAGATTTTTTTGTAAGGCCAATTCATAGTATATAACATAAAGTGTGGTATTATAATGATGTACATGCTTCAAGCTGTGGGTAAACACTTATTTCAATCCTGAGTATTTTTGTAGCTAAGTGAATGCACTTATTTGAAAATCACATCAAAAGTGTAAATGTGGGACCAGCAGTTAGCGTAATGGCTATGTCGCTGGACTCCCATGTAGTCAATCATG
>NW_006201797.1:1114737-1118101 GCF_000334495.1 Tupaia belangeri chinensis | reverse complement strand
CACCCCCCCTGGGGGGTGATTTCTCGCTTTCCGTCTCTCTGTCTCTCTGTCTGTCTGGCGTGTGCACGCACCCTATAGCATAAACCTCTCAAATAAATAAGTTACATATATATGAGTGTGTGTATGTGTGATATATATATACATGTGTGTGATACATATATATGTGTGTGTGTACACACACACACACACACACACTCACATATAACACATACATTAAAAGCTAAAATTTTTAATTTTCATGTATTTCTTTTTTTATTTTTTTATTATTTTTTTATTTCATTTTTTCCCATACATTCAATCACATTATTATTTGTCTTACAAAATGGATATTTAAACAGGTGAACATTTCTCCCTAGTACTGTTGATAAAACTACAAAATATCTTCAACAGATAATATCACACCTCTTTGAGCCATTAATGCTTTGCCTCCCTGTCCCTCCCCCAAATGTTAATTTTCATGTATTTCTGACAGAAATGCAAAATAATAACTTCTGTTTTACTTCCAAAGTAATTACCATTTTGGAAAATAGATTGGTAGAGATTGGTAGTTACTTACCAAGTTAAATTATATATTAACCACATGAGCCAGCAACTTCATTCCTACAAACTAAATCAATAGAACTGAAAACATAAATCCACACAGAATTCTACCAAACCTTTATACCAATCCTTCTCCAACTCTTCCCAAAAAAAAAAAAAGAAAAAGAAAAGAAAATAGAAAAAAAGAAAACTGAAGAGAGAATTATTCCAAATTCATTTTATGAAGCCACCATTACCTTGATACCAAGGTCAGACAAGAATTCTGCCAAAAAAGAAAATTACAGGTGAATATCTAGTTGAACAAAGGTGTAAAAATTCTCATCAAAATATTACTAAATGAGGGAACCAGCAGTTAGCGTAATGGCTATGTCGCTGGACTCCCACGTAGTCGACCGCGGTTCGCGTCTCGGACCCGGTGGCTTAAATCTCACGCCGGGCACGTGTGCGTGCGTGCCCAAGATCCCGAGAGGAGAATGGAGGAGAAGGGATTGCGGCGTGACCATCCCCCCTGGGGGGTGATTTCTCGCTTTCTGTCTCTATGTCTCTCTCTGTCTGTCTGGCGAGCGCACACGCCCTATAGCGAAAACCTCTCCAAAAAAAAAATATTACTAAATGAAGTTGGTCAGTTTGGGGAATGGGAGCCAGCAAACTGAACTCAGTTCATCATCTTACCAAAAATCAGAAGTCTCCAAATGGGACTAGGGGATTTTTGAACACCCAAAACTATAGGGTCAGAAATCAGCTCAGTGGTTGGCAGGGACTTGAAGAATCAGCTTGACTACAAAGGGGCAAGAGAAAACTTTTTGATATAGTGGAAATGTTCTGTAATTTGATCATTATCGTTAAATGGTAACATAAAACTGTCAACACTTATTCGACTGTATATTACACATGATGATTCAACACAAAGTAGACAAATCCAGAAGATTTAATGTTAAATGAAATAAGCCGTCAGACGGAAAGACAAACACATGTCCCACTTAACATATACCAAATGTCTGCATTCGATGACAGAAACCGAGAGATTTGAAGACACGGAAGAAAAGAGGGCAACTGCAGATAGAGACTGTGTGGGGGTGAGGGTGGAGGGGGCGGCGGAGCTCAGGAAAAAATGTTCAACAGACACAAGAATGCATGTAAGCAAGGAAAATAGTTTATGGAATGCTATACCATACAGTTTTTTAAAAAGGGACATAGATAGAAATACACACATTTATTTATATATGTATGTATATAAATATGATTTGATTGAAATATATTGGGTCACTGAGAAAGTCATGAAGTATTTTTGCATAGAAAAACATTGAAAAATACATCATGACTTTCCCGACAATTTTATACATACATACATATGTGTGTGGAAATATATATATATATATATCCATATCCATCCCCAAAACTAACTAGAATAAAAATCAAAGATGTACATCATAATGTAATATTCTTTGTTAAAGATAATAAATATGGTAACGTCCTTGATTTGATACTTCACACGAGCTTCAAAAAACCATATTGTACTCCACAAAGATGTATAACGATTAAATGTAAATAAGAAATTACAATGCTGGGAATTCAGGCAACGTCAATTTTTTTCCAAAAGAATATCATGGGAATTCTCTCATTTGACATAACTAGAACCAACTAGTAGATGAATAAAAGTCAGTAAAGACAAGAGTCATATCAAGTAATGCGATCATTAAAATTTTTATCTTAATTTAAAATATATAAATCTATATTCATTTTCCAATCTTTTCCTGTAGGATGAAGACCTTTGCTTTTAATGTGATGGGAATTCCAACTGATCTGAGAGCAATATTTATTAGTGGCTTGCCTTCAGCAAGGATTTCCAAAACATTAAATTGAACTTTCTGAGCCTTAGGATTTCCAAAACATTAAATTGAACTTTCTCAGAAACAATTCTTCTTTCCAACTTGTAATTCTTCAGTTTACATAATATTTAACCAAATTACATAACTGCAATAGCAAGTACAATTGGTATACAGAGCTTTGGAAACGACCACAGCTGACTCCTGGGAAGCATATACCTCACTGGCAGAAACAGAAGTGGGCAGAGTGTTTTTTTGTAATCATTAATAGAAGCTGAAATTTATCAAAAAGCTTTTGCTACATTTGTCAATATGACCAAGAAAGGCTCTTGCTTAGTCAATTAATAAAATGAACTACATCAATAAAATTTCTGAACCTGAACCATCGTAATTGATTATGGTATTTGTAATATACTTACAGATATAATTATATAATAAATTATTTATTATTTTTACATGCAATTTATAAGTAAAAATGTACCCATAAATTCTTTTCCTTGTACCATCTTTATCTGGATTTAAGGTCATACTGACCTTATAAAATGAACATTTTTCTCTGTCTTTATTTCTAAAACTTACATAGAACAGTAATTTTCTTTCCTTAAAAATTGGGTAGAACTTTCCCACAAAGTTGTCTTTGTCTAGGGCTCTTGGGATGTTAGGATGGGGGTGAGGGCTTTGAATACCATTTCAGGATTAAATGCTCTCTTTTTCTTCTCTAATTTGGTAATTTTATATTTCTCAAGATGACTAGCTCATCTAATTTCTCAAAATACTTATTAGTAGTCACTCTTTAAAAGGCTTTTGTGAAAAAAGACTCGAGGTTATGGCCATCAGGGACCTGCAGAAGGCCTCTGGTCCCCTTTTGGAGGAAATCTTCAAGACTTCTGTCTATTCTACAACAACACTAACTTTCAAAGCAGATGAAGTGCTGCCTGCGCCGAGCAAGCGAGGCGTCGGCGGGCAGAGTGGGCCCTGCACCGGCCCACCCGGGCCCG